>NW_027659956.1:0-105000 GCF_963082525.1 Nesoenas mayeri
ACGCAGGGTCCATGGGGACACGGGGTCGGTGGGGCTGCCCCCATGACGCGCGGCGCCCCCGCAGGTGCTGTGGCTGTCGGAGCTGCTGGAGCGGGGGCTGGGCGTGCACCACGGGGGGCTCCTCCCGCTGCTCAAGGAGGCGGTGGAGCTGCTCTTCAGCATGGGGCTGCTCAAGGTGGGGCGGGGGAGCTGCTGTGGGGCTGGGGGGCAACCGTGGGGCGGGGGGGCAGCTGTGGGGCTGGGGGGCAGCCATGGGGCTGCTCAAGGTGGGGCTGGGGGGCAGCCGTGGGGCTGGGGGGTTCTGGGGCAGCCATGGGGCTGCTCAAGGTGGGACTGGGGGGCAGCCATGGGGCTGGGGGGTTCTGGGGCAGCCATGGGCTGCTCAAGGAGGGGTGCACTTATAGGGCCGCTGTGGGGCTGGGGGTTGTGGGGCAGCCATGAGGCCATGGTTCCCCACATCGGCCCACATCTCCCCACGCCCCCGCCCCACATCGCCCCACGTCGCCCCACGGCAGGTGCTGTTCGCCACCGAGACGTTCGCCATGGGGGTGAACATGCCGGCCCGGACCGTCGTGTTCGAGTCTCTGCGCAAACACGACGGCAGCGGCTTCAGGGACCTGCTGCCCGGTGAGACGGGGGAGACGTGGGGACATGTGGGGAGATGTGGGGACATGTGGGGAGACGTGGGGAGACGTGGGGACATGTGGGGAGATGTGGGGACATGTGGGGAGACGTGGGGAGACGTGGGGCTGGGGGGCGGCTGTGGGGCTGGGGGCCACCGTAGGGGACAGGGCTGTGGGGCTCCGTGAGGCTCTGCTGTCACTATGGGTCTCCATGAGTTGGGGACTCTGTGGGTATCTGTGGGTCACTGTGGGTATCTGTGGGTCAATCTGGGGGTATCTGTGGGTCACTGTGGGTGTCTATGGGTCAATCTGTGTGTATCTGTGGGTCACTGTGTGTATCTGTGGGTCACTGTGGGTGTCTGTGGGTCAATCTATGGGTGTCTGTGGGTCAATCTGTGGGTATCTGTGGGTCACTGTGGGTGTCTATGGGTCAATCTGTGTGTATCTGTGGGTCACTGTGGGTATCTGTGGGTCACTGTGGGTGTCTGTGGGTCAATCTGGGGGTATCTGTGGGTCACTGTGGGTGTCTATGGGTCAATCTGTGTGTATCTGTGGGTCACTGTGTATATCTGTGGGTCACTGTGGGTGTCTGTGGGTCAATATGTGGGTATCTGTGAGTCACTGTGGGTATCTGTGGGTCACTGTGGGTGTCTGTGGGTCAATCTGGGGGTATCTGTGGGTGACTGTGGGTATCTGTGGGTCAATCTATGGGTCACTGTGGGTGTCTGTGGGTCGATCTATTGGTATCTGTGGGTCACTGTGGGTGTCTGTGCGTCACTGTGGGTATCTGTGAGTCACTGTGGGTATCTGTGGGTCAATCTATGGGTCTGCCCCACAGCCGAGTACATCCAGATGTCGGGCCGGGCCGGGCGCCGGGGTCTGGACGCCACAGGCACCGTCATCGTGCTGAGCCGGGGACCCCTCCCCGAGCTGGGGGACCTGCACAGGGTGCTCATGGTGCGTCCCCCCCCCGTGTCACCCCCCCCGTGTCACCCCCCATGTCACCCCACCCACCCCGTGTCACCCCCCGAGCTGGGGGACCTGCACAGGGTGCTCATGGTGCGTCCCCCCCCGTGTCCCCCCCGTGTCACCCCCCATGTCACCCCACCCACCCCGTGTCACCCCCCGAGCTGGGGGACCTGCACAGGGTGCTCATGGTGCGTCCCCCCCCGTGTCCCCCCCCGTGTCCCCCCCGTGTCCCCCCCGTGTCCCCCCCCGTGTCCGTCCCCGAGCTGGGGGACCTGCACAGGGTGCTCATGGTGCGTCCCCCCCCGTGTCCCCCCCGTGTCACCCCCCATGTCACCCCACCCACCCCGTGTCACCCCCATGTCACCCCCTCCGTGTCCCCCCCGTGTCACCCCCCGTGTCACCCCTCGAGCTGGGGGACCTGCACAGGGTGCTCATGGTGCGTCCCCGTGTCACCCCCCCCCATGTCACCCCCCTGTGTCACCCCCATGTCCCCCCTGTGTCACCCCGGTGTCCCACGTGTCCCCGTGTCCCCAGGGCCGCCCGGCGCCCCTGCAGTCGCGGTTCCGCGTCACCCCCCGGTGTCCCCACATGTCCCCCCCGTGTCCCCCGCGGTGTCCCCCGTGTCCCCCCCCGTGTCCCCCCCGTGTCACCCCCGTGTCCCCCCGGTGTCCCACGTGTCCCCGTGTCCCAGGGCCGCCCGGCGCCCCTGCAGTCGCGGTTCCGCGTCACCTACTCGATGCTGCTGAACCTGCTGCGGGTGACGGGGACGTCCCCCATGTCCCCAACGCGCCTCATGCGCCGCAGCTTCGCCGAGGAGCCGGCGCGGAGGGACACGGAGGTGGGACCTGGGGACAATGGGGGGACCTGGGGACAATGGGGGATGTGGGACAGGGGGACAGTGGGGACATTGGGGGGATGTGGGACATGGGGACATTGGGGTTGATGTGGGACATGGGGACGTTGGGGGGAATGTGGGGACATTGGGGGGATGTGCGACGTGGGGACAGTGGGGGGGATATGGGACATGGGGACGTTGGGGACAATGGGTGGATGTGGGACATGGGGACACTAGGGGGATATGGGGACAATGGGGGGATGTGGGACATGGGGACATTGGGGGGATGTGGGACATGGGACAGTGGGACATGGGGACAATGGGGACAGCGGGACAGTGGGTCACGGTGGTAGGACAGGGACACAGTGCGGGGCACGTGGGGACAGTGGGGACGGGACAATGGGGACAATGGGGACAGGACAGTGGGGACAATGGGAACAATGGGGACAGGACAGTGGGGACAGTGGGGACAATGGGGACAGTGGGGACAGGACAATGGGGACAATGGGGCCAGTGGGGCCACCGCGCGTGTCCCGGTGTCCCAGGCGCAGAGCCGCCGCGCGGCCGAGCTGCGGGTGGCGCTGGGGGCGCTCGGGGCCGCGGAGGAGCCCGGGGGGGCCCTGGCCGACCTGCCGCGCTACCACCGGGCCGTGGAGACGCTGCGCGCCGCGCGCCGCCGGCTGCACGTGAGGCGCGGGACAGACGGGCGCGCGGGGACAGACGGACGCGCGGGGACAGACGGACGCGCGGGACGGCGCCCAGGGCGGGGGGTGGGGGAGTGGGGGTCCGGGGGGGTGGGAGTCCTGAGGGGTTGGGGGGTCCTGAGGGTGTCCCTGTGTCCCCATGTCCTGTGTCCCCATGTCCTGTGTCCCCGTGTCCCCATGTCCCCTGTCCCCATGTCCCGTGTCCCCCCAGCGCCCTCTGTCCCAGTCCCGGGGGGGTGGGGTCCGTGAGGAGTTGGGAGGCGTCCTGAGGGGTTGGGGGGTTTTGGGGTGCCTGGGGGGGCTGGGGTGTCCCCGAGTGTCCCTGTGTCCCTTGTCCCCGTGTCCTCTGTCCATGTTCCCGTGTCCTGTGTCCCCATGTCCCCCTGTCCCGTGTCCCCTGTCCGTGTCCCCCATGTCCCCTGTCCCCATGTCCCATGTCCCTGTGTCCCCATGTCCCCATTTCCATGTCCCCGTGTCCCCATGTCTTGTGTCCCGTGTCCCATGATGTCCCGTGTCCCCATGTCCCGTGTCCCCATGTCCCGTGTCCCCTGTTCATGTCCCTATGTCCCGTGTCTTGTGTCCGTGTCCCCATGTCCCGTGTCCCCATGTCCCGTGTCCCCATGTCTATGTCCCCATGATGTCTCAGGTCCTCTGTCGTTGTCCCCATGATGTCCCCCATCAGTGTCCCCATGTCCCCACATCCCTTGTCTGTGTCCCCATGTCCCATGTCCCCATGATGTCCCGTGTCCCCATGATGTCCTGTGTCCCCATGTCCCGTGTCCCCATGTCCTGTGTCCCCATGTCTATGTCCCCATGATGTCCCAGGTCCCCTGTCATTGTCCCATGATGTCCCCCATCAGTGTCCCCATGTCCCACGTCCCCTGTCTGTGTCCCCATGTCCCCATGACGTCCCCATGACGTCCCCTGTTGGCGTCTCCGTGTCCCATGTCCCCTTGTCCGTGTCCCCATGTCCCATGTTCCAGGTCCCCATGATGTCCCCATGATGTCCCATGTCCGTGTCCCCATGTCCCACGTCCGTGTGTCCGTGTCCCCATGTCCCATGTCCATGTTCTCATGTCCCCACATCCCCTGTCTGTGTCCCCATGTCCCATGTCCCCATGATGTCCCCATGTCCCCATGTCCCCCGTCCGTGTGTGGGTGTCCCATGTCCCCCGTCCGTGTGTCCGTGTCCCCATGTCCCCCGTCCGTGTGTGGGTGTCCCCATGTCCCGTGTCCGTGTGTCCGTGTCCCCATGTCCCCCGTCCGTGTGTGGGTGTCCCCATGTCCCCCGTCCGTGTGTCCGTGTCCCCATGTCCCCCGTCCGTGTGTGGGTGTCCCCATGTCCCGTGTCCGTGTGTGGGTGTCCCCATGTCCCGTGTCCGTGTGTGGGTGTCCCGTGTCCCGTGTCCGTGTGTCCGTGTCCCCATGTCCCCCGTCCGTGTGTGGGTGTCCCCATGTCCCCCGTCCGTGTGTCCGTGTCCCCATGTCCCCCGTCCGTGTGTCCGTGTCCCCATGTCCCGTGTCCGTGTGTGGGTGTCCCCGTGTCCCGTGTCCGTGTGTCCGTGTCCCCATGTCCCGTGTCCGTGTGTGGGTGTCCCCATGTCCCCCGTCCGTGTGTGGGTGTCCCCGTGTCCGTGTCCGTGTGTCCGTGTCCCCATGTCCCCCGTCCGTGTGTGGGTGTCCGCAGCGCCGCCTGGCCGAGTCCCCGGGGGGGCTGCGCGTCCTGGCCCCCGGGCGGGTGCTGATCGTCAGCACCGCGGAGCACCGCAACGCGCCGGGGGTCGTCCTGCAGGTACCCGCAGCCCCCAGACCCAAAACGCACCCTGAACCCCAAAACGCACCCTGAACCCCAAAACACACCCCCAGACCCAAAACACACCCCCAAAACGCACCCCTGAACCCCAAAACGCACCCTGAACCCCAAAACACACCCCCAGACCCAAAACACACCCCAAAACGCACCCCTGAACCCCCAAACGCACCTGAACCCCAAAACACACCCCAGACCCAAAACACACCCCCAAAACGCACCCCTGAACCCCAAAACGCACCCCTGAACACCCAAAATACACCCCGAGACCCAAAACACACCCCTAAACACACCCTGAACCCCCAAACGCACCCCCAGACCCCAAAACACACCCCCAGACCCAAAACACACCCTGAACCCTCAAAACACACCCTGAAGCCCCAAAACGCACCCCCAGACCCTCCATATCCCCCCATATCCCCCCAAAATCCACCCCCAAACCCCCCATATCCCCACAATATACACCCCCTGAGCCCCCCAGACCCCCAAAATACACCCCCATATCCCCCCAAAATACACCCCCAGACCCCCAAAATACACCCCCATATCCCCCCAAAATACACCCCCTGAGCCCCCCGTATCCCCCAAAATCCACCCCCAAACCCCCCATATCCCCACAATATACACCCCCAGACCCCCCCAGCCCCCCAAAACGCACCCCGAACCCCACCCCCCGTTGCCCCCCCCCCCCAGGTGAGCCCCGGCCCCCCCGGCCCCACGTTCACGGTTCTGGTTCTGAGCGAGGGGCGCCCGGAGCGGGGGGGGCAGGACCCCCCCGGTGTCCCCGACGTCCCCGACGTCCCGTACCCCGAGGACCTGCTGCTCACCCGCCTGTTCCTGCCTGAGGGTGAGTGTCACCGGGGGGCAACGGCCCGCGGACCCCCCCGGACGCCTGGGTCCCTTTTGGGGAGCGTTCCCGGACGCCTGGGTCCCTTTTTAGGGGGGTTGGGGAACCCTGGACGCCTGGGTCCCTATTTTTGGGGGGTGGGTGGGTCCCTGGAATCCTGGATGCCACCCTGGACGCCTGGGGGGATGCGTCTTGGGGGTCCTCCCCGGACGCCTGCGTCCCTTTTGGGGAGCGTTCCCGGACGCCTGGGTCCCTTTTTAGGGGGGGGGTGGGGAACCCTGGACGCCTGGGTCCCTATTTTTGGGGGGTGGGTGGGTCCCTGAAATCCTGGGTGCCACCCTGGACGCCTGGGGGTCCCCCCTGGACGCCTGGGTCCCTCCCGGACGCCTGGGTCCCCCGCAGGCCCGTGCGGCGCCGCCCTGGAGCAGCTGCAGCCGGAGGACTTTGGGGGGGTCACGACCAAGACGCTGCGCGTGAACCCCCAGATGCTGCTGCAGGAGCTGCGGCCCCCCCGGGGGGGCCCCCACAGGTGGGATGGGGGTCCCGGTTTTGGGGGGGGGGGGGTGCTGGGGGTCACCGCGAACCCCGGGGTCCCCGTGCCCGTCGCTGCCCGCAGGTCCGCGCCCCCCCCGCCGCTGGTGAGCTCGGCGCTGCAGGAGCTGCAGCGGCTGGCGGGGGGGGGCGCGGGGGGGCCGCCCCTGCTGAGCCCCCCCCTGCGCGACCCCGACTCGGTGACCCTGGCGGCCGCCGCGCGGGACCTGGAGGCGGCGCTGGGGACCTTCGAGTGCACCAGGAGCCCCCGCTTCCCCCAGCAGGTGGGGGCGGGGGGGGCCCGGGGGGGGCAGGGAGGGGGGGTCAGGGTGGGGAGGGGGGGGTCAGTGAGGGATGGGGCTCAGTGAGGGGGGGTCAGTGTGGGACTGGGGGGGTCTTTGGGGATGGGGGGTCAGGGGGGTCGGGGACCCCATGTGGGGGTCAGTGTGGGACTGGGGGAGTCAGTGGGGGATGGAAGGGGTCAGGGGGGTCAGGGGGCTCGGGGACCCCATGGGGGTCATTGGGGGGTCAGGGGGGTTGGGGGGGTCGGGGACCCCGGGGGGTTGTTGGGCGGGGGGTCAGTGAGGGGGGTCAGGGGGTCACTGGAGGGGGGTTCAGTGAGGGGGGTCGGGGGGGTCGCTGGAGGGGGGGTCAGTGAGGGGGGTCAGGGGGGTCAGGGGTTTTGGGGGTCACTGGAGGTGCTGACCCGCCCCGCAGTTCCGCCGGTTCTCGGAGCGGCAGCGGCTGTTCCGGCGGTTCGGGGGGGTCAGTGGGGGGGTCAGGGGGGGTCAGGGGTTTGGGGGGCTGTGGGGGTGGCAGGATGGTGCTGATCTGCCCCGCAGTTCCGCCGGTTCTCGGAGCGGCAGCGGCTGTTCCGGCGGTTCGGGGGGGTCAGTTCAGGGGGGTTAGTTCGGGGGGTTCAGGGGTTTGGGGGGCTGTGGGGGTGGCAGGATGGTGCTGACCCGCCCCGCAGTTCCGCCGGTTCTCGGAGCGGCAGCGGCTGTTCCGGCGGTTCGGGGGGGTCAGGGGGGTCAGTTCGGGGGGGTCAGGGGTTTGGGGGGCTGTGGGGGTGGCAGGATGGTGCTGATCTGCCCCGCAGTTCCGCCGGTTCTCGGAGCGGCAGCGGCTGCGCGCGGAGCTGGAGCAGCTGGAGTTCCGTCTGTCCGACCGCTCCCTGCTCATGCTGCCCCAGTACCAGCAGCGCATGGAGGTTCGTCCGGCCCTGTCCCCATCCCCCTCCCCCTCCCCGTCACCGTCCCTGTCCCCGTCACCGTCACTGTCACCGTCACTGTCACTGTCACTGTCCCCGTGACCCCCCGTGACCCTCATCCCCACAATAACTCATATCTCCTGGTGTCCCCATGTCCCCATTAGCATCCCCATGTCCCCATGGATGTCCCTATGGGTGTCCCTGTGTCCCCGTGGGTGTCCCCATGGGTGTCCCTGTGTCCCCATCGGTGTCCCCATGTCCCCGTGGGTGTCCCATGGGTGTCCCCATTAGCATCCGCGTGTCCCCATGTCCCCATGGGTATCCACATGTCCCCATTGGTGTCCCCGTGTCCCCATGGTGTCCCCATGTCCCCGTGGGTGTCCCCATTAGCATCCCTGTGTCCCCATGTGTGTCCCCATGGGTATCCCCATGTCCCTGCTGGTGTCCCCATGGGTGTCCCCGTGGGTGTCCCTGTGGGTGTCCCCATCAGTGTCCTGGTGTCCCCATGTCCCCGTGGGTGTCCCCATGGTGTCCCGTGGGTGTCCCCATGTCCCTGTGGGTGTCCCAGGGGTGTCCCCGTGGGTGTCCCGTGGGTGTCCCGCGGGTGTCCCCCGGTGTCCCACGGCGCCCCGTGTCCCGCGCGGCAGGTGCTGCGCGCGCTGGGCTTGGTGTCGGCGGGGGGGGCGCTGTCGCTGGGCGGGCGCGTGGCGGCGCTGCTGTCGCCGCCCGAGCTGCTGCTGGCGGAGCTGCTGCTGGAGAACGTGCTGAGCGCCCTGCGGCCCGAGGAGAGCGCCGCGCTGCTGGCCGCCACGCTGGGGGGGCCGCCCGGGGACCCGCCCCCCCGCCTGCCCCCCGCGCTGCTGGAGGTACGGGGGTGGGGGACATGGGGGGCTATGGGGGGCTATAGGGGCTATGGGGGACCCGCCCCCCCGCCTGCCCCCCGCGCTGCTGGAGGTACGGGGGTGGGGGCTATGGGGGGGCCATGGGGGCTATGGGGGGGACCCGCCCCCCCGCCTGCCCCCCGCGCTGCTGGAGGTACGGGGGTGGGGGACATGGGGGCTATGGGGACTATGGGGGCTATGGGGGACCCGCCCCCACGCCTGCCCCCCACACTGCTGGAGGTACGGGGATGGAGGGCTGGGGGGGCTATGGGGGCTATGGGGGACCCGCCCCCCCGCCTGCCCCCCGCGCTGCTGGAGGTACGGGGATGGGGGCTATGGGGGGCTATGGGAGGCTATGGGGGCTATGGGGGACCCGCCCCCCCGCCTACCCCCCGCGCTGCTGGAGGTACGGGGGTGGGGGCTATGGGGGGGCCATGGGGGCTATGGGGGACCCGCCCCCCCGCCTGCCCCCCGCGCTGCTGGAGGTACGGGGGTGGGGGACATGGGGGCTATGGGGACTATGGGGGCTATGGGGGACCCGCCCCCACGCCTGCCCCCCACACTGCTGGAGGTACGGGGATGGAGGGCTGGGGGGGCTATGGGGGGCTATGGGGGCCATGGGGGCCATGGGGGCCATGGGGGTTATGGGGGCCATAGGGGCTATGGGGCTATGGGGGGACCGGTGACCCTGTGCCCTCCGGTGACCCCGTCCCCTGTGACCCCGACCTGGTGACCCCAACCCGGTGACCCCATCTCCAGTGACCCCGTCCCCTGTGACCCCATTCCCGGTGACCTTGTCCCCAGTGACCCCGTCTCCGGTGACCCCGTCCCCTGTGCCCTGTCCCCGGTGACCCCGTCCCCGGTGACCCCGTCCCCTGTGACCCTGTCCCCGGTGCTGTGTCCCCATTGCTGTGTCCCATTGCCGTCCCCATTGCCGTGTCCTGGTGCCGTGTCCCCGGTGCCGTGTCCCCGGTGCTGTCCCCATTGCTGTGTCCCGGTGCCGTGTCCCCGTCCCCATGTCCGCGCCCCGCAGGCCGTGTCGCGGCTCCGCGCCATCGCGCAGCGCCTGGGGCGGCTCCAGGAGGACTCCGGGCTCCCCGAGGGCCCCGAGGACGCCGTGTCCCAGTTGGGCTGCGGCCTCGTGGAGGCGGTTTACGAGTGGGCGCGGGGGACGGTGAGTGCGGGGCCGTGTCCCCATGTCCCCGTGTCCCCCGTGTCCCCGTGTCCCCCCATCCCCATGTCCCCGTGTCCCCCCGTCCCCATGTCCCCCCATCTCTGTGTCTCCTGTGTCCCTCATGTCCCCATGTCCCCCGCGTCCCCCCCATCCCTGTGTCCCCATGTCTCCTGTGTCCCCCTGTCCCCGTGTCCCCTGTGTCCCCCATGTCCGCCTGTTCCCCCATGTCCGTGTGTCCCCCAGTGTCCGCGTGTCCCTCGTGTCCCTGCGTCCCAGTGTGTCTGCGTGTCCCCCCGGTGTCTGCGTGTCCCCCGTGTCCGCACGTCCCAGCGTGTCTGTGTGTCCCCCTGTGTCCACGTATCCCCCCGTGTCCGCGCGTCCGAGCATGCCAGTGTGTCCCCGTGTCCGTGCGTCCCAGCACGTCCGTGTGTCCCCCTGTGTCCGCATGTCCCCGTGTCCATGTCCGAGCGTGTCCGCGCTGCCGTGTCCGCGCGTCCGAGCGTGTCGGTGTGTCCGCGCGTCCGCGCGTGTCGGTGTGTCCGCGTGTCTGAGCGTGTCGGTGTGTCCGCGTGTCCGAGCGTGTCGGTGTGTCCGCGTGTCTGAGCGTGTCGGTGTGTCCGCGCGTCCGAGCGTGCGTGTTCCCGCAGCCGTTCAGCGCGGTGGCGCGGCTGTCGGAGGCGCAGGAGGGGACGCTCGTGCGCTGCATCCAGCGCCTGGACGAGCGGCTGCGGCAGCTCCGCGGCGCCGCGCGGCTGCTGGGGGACCCGGCGCTGGCGGCCAAGATGGAGGCGGCGGCCGCGCGGATCCGGCGCGACGTGGTGTTCACCGCCAGCCTCTACACACACTGACCCCGCCACCCCTGACCCCGCCGCGACCCCCGACCCCTCGTGAACCCGCCCCCTCCTGCCCCGCCCCAGCCCCACGCTGTGATTGGCTGAGACCTGACCAGACTGAGGGGTGTAGCCGGGGTGACCACGCCCCCAGCAGAGGGCGGGGCTACGGCAGACCCCACCCCCCGGGGGTTCCCCCCTCAGCCCCACCCCCCGGGGGTTCCCCTCTCAGCCCCACCCCCCGGGAGTCCCCTCTCAGCCCCACCCCCCGGGAGTCCCCTCTCAGCCCCACCCCCGGGGGTTCCCCTCTCAGCCCCGCCCCCCGGGGTTCCCCTTCTCAGCCCCGCCCCCCGGGGTTCCCCTCTCAGCCCCGCCCCCCGGGGTTCCCCTTCTCAGCCCCACCCCCCGGGGTTCCCCCCTCAGCCCCGCCCCCCGGGCTTCCCCTCTCAGCCCCGCCCCTGGGGTTCCCCTGTGCGAGGGGGGGGGAGTTGGGGGATGGGGGAGGGAAGCAGCATGAGAAGAGAGAAAAGCAGCTTTGTTTTCCCCAAAATGTGGTCGGTTTTTGCCATGGAAGCGTCAGGTGCTGCCCCCGCCCCCGCGGGGGGACAAGGACACGGGGGGGGGGCGGGGGGGGACGGACCCCGAAGCCCCCGCTGGTGTCCCCAAAACCATCTTGGAGGTCCCCAAGTGTCCCCAGGGGGAAGTCCCGCCCTCGGATGGGGGGGTCCCCCAGCCCCGCCCCCCGCAGGAATCCCCGCCCACAGGGGGCGGGGCCAGGCAGGAATCCCATCCCTCCCCTCCCCCCCGGGGGGGGCGGAGTCAGCTTGAAAACCCAACCCCCCCAAGACCGGAGAAACCACTCTGGGCACAGGACGCGCTGCTGACGTCATTCCCACCCCCGTGACGTCATCACGAGCCGCCACGACTCGGGGGGGGGGGTTTATTAAAAGCCGGGGGGAGCTGAGGGGGAAATTTGGCAAAACCCGCCCCCCCCCCCCAAATAAATACGCTGCTTTGACCCCGCCCTCGGGGGGCGGGGCTTGTTCTGGCAGCCAATCAGCACATGCCCCGTCCCATGTGGCGCCGCCCATGGGGGGAGTCAGTCCTGGGACCCCCTAATGGGGTCAGGAGAAGGTCGGTCCATGGGTCCCGCCGTGGGTCGCTCTGCCCCATAGGGGGTCAGTCCATGCCCCACATTTCACCACTGTGGGTCCCGCCGTGGGTCGCTCTGCCCCATAGGGGGTCAGTCCGTGCCCCACATTTCACCGCTGTGGGTCCCGCCGTGGGTCGCTCTGCCCCACGGCGGGTGGGGTCCGTTCATGCCCCACTTTGTGTCCCACCGTGGGTCCGTGGGTCCTGCTGGGGGTCCCTGTTCCTCATGCTGTGGGTCCTGTGGGTCACGGTGTGTGGGTCGCTGTGGGTCACCCCACATTGTCTCTCTGTCCCACCCTGAGTCACTTCACATCCCACTTGTGACTCCGCGCTCGTCCCAGCGCCGTGGGGCAGGCTGTGGGTCACACCGTGGGGTCGGGCTGCGGGGCGGTGTGGGTCATGCTGTGGGTCGGCCGTGGGGTGGTGTGGGGTGGTGCTGTGGGTCCCGCTGTGGGTCGCAGCTCAGCCTCCATCCCGCTGAAGCCCAGAGGTCGCACTGGGGGCAGCCATGGGGCCGTTCTGTGGGTCAGAGCTCAGTCTCCAGGTTCCCAAAGGCCTCCAGCGTGGCCGTGGGGCAGTTCTGTGGGTCAGGCCGTGGGGCACAGCTCAGTCTCCAGGTTCTCTCCAGCGCAGCCGCTTGCTCGGGGCTGTGGGTCAGTCCTGGCGCCGTGGGGCGGAGTGTGGGTCAGTCCTGGCGCCGTGGGGCGGAGTGTGGGGCCGTCCCGGCGCCGTGGGGCGGAGTGTGGGGCCGTCCCAGTGCCGTGGGGTGGAGTGTGGGTCAGTCCCAGTGCTGTGGGGCGGAGTGTGGGTCAGTCTTGGCGCCGTGGGGTGGAGTGTGGGTCAGTCCCGGCGCCGTGGGGTGGAGTGTGGGTCAGTCCCAGTGCTGTGGGGTGGAGTGTGGGTCAGGCCGTGGGTTGGTCTGTGGGTCAGTCCTGGCACTGTGGGTCGGTGAGTGGGTTGGTCCCGGTGCCGTGGGTCAGGCCGTGGGTCAGTCCCAGTGCCGTGGGTCGGTGTGTGGGTCGGTCTCGGTGCCGTGGGTCAGGCCGTGGGTCAGTCCCAGTGCCGTGGGTCAGTCCGTGGGTCGGTGTGTGGGTCGGTCCGTGGGTCGGTGCGTGGGTCAGGCCGTGGGTCCGAGCTCGCTCTCCAGCCCCTCGAACGCCTCCAACATGGCCGCCCGCACGCGCTCGGTCAGCGCCGGGACGTCCTCGGGGCCCAGGCCCTCGGTGGGCAGCGGCGGCAGCACCTGGATCACACAGCGCCCTGCGGGGCCCACGCGTGACCCACGGAGCCCCCTGGAGCCCCACGGAGCCCCCGCCCCCCGTCCCCCGTCCCTCACCGGGGTTGAACCTGCGCTCGCTCTTGCAGTAGAAATGTCGGTACGAGGAGATGACGATGGGGACGACGGGGACCTGGGGACAGACCCACGGACACGGCTGCCCCACAGACACACGGACACGGCTGCCCCACAGACACACAGACCCACGGACACGGCTGCCCCACAGACCCACAGGGGGACTGACTCACAGGGGGACAGACCCACAGCTGCCCCACAGCCACCCCATGGCCCCTCCAGCCCCCCAGTGACCCCTTGGCCTCCCAGCTGCCTCCAGCCCCACATCTGCCCCCCAGCCCCCCCGCTGCCCCACACCTGCGCCTGCACCGCCAGGTGAAAGGCCCCGCGCTTGAAGGGCAACATGGAGCCGCTGTGGTTGCGCGTCCCCTCGGGGAACACCCAGACACGCACCTGCGGACGCACGGGATGGGGGGCACAGCTCCCAGCCCCACACCCACAGCCCCACACCCCCAGCCCCACATCTCCCAGCCCCACACCCCCAGCCCCACACCCACAGCCCCACATCTCCCAGCCCCTCACCCACAGCCCCACACCCCCAGCCCCACAGCTCCCGCCCCACATCTCCCAGCCCCTCACCCCCAGCCCCACAGCTCCCGCCCCACACCCCCAGCCCCACATCTCTCAGCCCCACATCTCCCAGCCCCACACCCACAGCCCCACACCCACAGCCCCACAGCTCCCACCCCACACCCCCAGCCCCACATCTCCCAGCCCCACACCCACAGCCCCACAGCTCCCGCCCCACATCTTCCCAGTCCCACACCCCACAGCTCCCCACCCCACACCCCACAGCTCCCCACCCCACACCTCCCCAGCCCCACACCTCCCCACCCCACACCTCCCCACCGCACACCCCACATCTCCCCAGCCCCACATCTCCCCAGCCCCACAGCTCCCCCCGCCACCCCACCGGTCCCGGCCCCCCGGCTGCCCCACTGACGTCCTGTGTGCGCACGGCGCGCGCGGCCTCGGCCATGACGCTGATGGCGTCGCTCGTGCGCTTGCGGTCGATGAAGATGATGCCCCCCAGCCAGCAGACCAGCCCCACGGCGCCCATGTACAGCAGCTCCCGCTTGGCGATGGGCACGCAGCGGTCGGGCAGCACCTCCATCATCCCTGCGGGGGCAGTTGTGGGGCGTGTGGGGCAGGGCGGGGTCGCTGTGGGGCAGCCCGGGGTCGCTGTGGGGCAGGGCGGGGTCGCTGTGGGGCAGGCCGGGGTCGCTATGGGGCAGGGCGGGGTCGCTGTGGGGCAGGGCGGGGTCGCTGTGGGGCAGCCTGGGGTCGCTATGGGGCAGCCCGGGGTCGCTGTGGGGCAGGGCGGGGTCGCTGTGGGGCAGGTGGGGTCGCTGTGGAGCAGGGGTCGCTGTGGGGCAGCCCTGGGTCGCTATGGGGCAGCCCGGGGTCGCTGTGGGGCAGGGCGGGGTCGCTATGGGGCAGGTGGGGTCGCTGTGGAGCAGGGGTCGCTGTGGGGCAGCCCTGGGTCGCTGTGGGGCAGCCCGGGGTCGCTGTGGGGCAGGGCGGGGTCGCTGTGGAGCAGGGGTCGCTATGGGGCAGCCCGGGGTCGCTGTGGGGCAGGGGGGGTCGCTACGGGGCAGCCCAGGGTCGCTATGGGGCAGGGCGGGGTCGCTATGGGGCAGCCCGGGGTCGCTGTGGGGCAGCCGGGGGTCGCTGTGGGGCAGGGCGGGGTCGCTGTGGGGCAGGGGGGGTCGCTGTGGGGCAGAGGGGGTCGCTGTGGGGCAGCCGGGGGTCGCTGTGGGGCAGGGCGGGGTTGCTGTGGGGCAGGGGGGGTCACTATGGGGCAGCCCGGGGTCGCTGTGGGGCAGGGTGGGGTCGCTGTGGGGCAGGGGTCGCTGTGGGGCAGGGCGGGGTAGCTGTGGGGCAGGGGGGGTCGCTATGGGGCAGGGGTCGCGTACCCATGAGGTCCAGCGAGCTCTGGTGGTTGCTGACGACCACGTAGGGCTGCCGGGGGGGGAAGTTCTGCGCCCCCCGCACGTTCATCTGGATCCCGTACAGGTGCTTGACGTGCTGCAGCAGCCCCCGGATGATCCTGACGGACACACGGACACACGGACGCGGGTCGGGGGACACACGGACAGACAGACACACAGCGAGTCCCGGGGGTCCCAGCCCACGCGTGTCCCGGCTGCGGGTCCCCCGGTGTCACCGCGGGCGTCACCCCCACGTCCAACACCGCCACAGGAACCCCCGGCCCTGGACACCCTGTCTCTGTGTCACCCCATTGCTGTGTCACCCTGTCGCTGTGTCACCCCATCACCGTGTCACCCTGTTGCTGTGTCACCCCATCACTGTGTCACCCCATTGCTGTGTCACCCTGTCACTGTGTCACCCTGTTGCTGTGTCACCCCATCTCTGTGTCACCCTGTCGCTGTGTCACCCCATCACCGTGTCACCCTGTTGCTGTGTCACCCCATCACTGTGTCACCCCATTGCTGTGTCACCCTGTCACTGTGTCACCCTGTTGCTGTGTCACCCCATCTCTGTGTCACCCTGTCTCTGTGTCACCCCATCACCGTGTCACCCTGTTGCTGTGTCACCCCATCACTGTGTCACCCCATCTCTGTGTCACCCTGTCTCTGTGTCACCCCGTCGCCGTGTCACCCCATCGCGTCCCCATCTCGTGTTGTGGACGTGGCAGCCACAAAGGGTCCCCAGGTCTGGGGTCCCCAGCGCTGGGTGAACCCCGGGGTGTCACCCCACGTCTGTGGGTGTCACCCGGGTCTGTGGGTGTCTCCCCACATCTGTGGGTGTCCCCTGGGTCTGTGGGTGTCACCCCACGTCTGTGGGTGTCACCCGAGTCTGTGGGTGTCACCCTTGTCCGTGGGTGTCACCCGGGTCTGTGGGTGTCACCTGTGTCCGTGGGTGTCACCCCATGTCTGTGGGTGTCACCCCATGTCTCTGGGCGTCACCCGTGTCTGTGGGTGTCCCCTGGGTCTGTGGGTGTCACCCGGGTCTGTGGGTGTCACCCCACGTCTGTGGGTGTCACCCGGGTCTGTGGGTGTCACCCCACGTCTGTGGGCGTCACCCGTGTCTGTGGGTGTCAACCCATGTCCGTGGGTGTCACCCCATGTCTGTGGGTGTCACCCGGGTCTGTGGGTATTCCCCCACATCTGTGGGTGTCGCCCGTGTCTGTGGGTGTCACCCCATGTCTGTGGGTGCCCGTGGGTGTCCGTGTGTCCCACCTCATGTTGTGCACGTGGCGGCCGCGCAGGGCGCACAGCGGCACGGCCACCAGCGCTGGGTGAACCCCGTGTCTGTGGGTGTCCCCCGTGTCTGTGGGTGTCTGTGGGTGTCTGTGGGTGTCCCCCTGTGTCTGTGGGTGTCTGTGGGTGTCCGTGGGTGCCCGTGGGTGTCCCCCCGTGTCCCACCTCATGTTGTGCACGTGGCGGCCGCGCAGGGCGCACAGCGGCACGGCCACCAGCGCTGGGTGAACCCCGTGTCTGTGGGTGTCTGTGGGTGTCCGTGGGTGTCTGTGGGTGTCCCCCTGTGTCTGTGGGTGTCCCCCCGTGTCCCACCTCATGTTGTGCACGTCGCGGCCGCGCAGGGCGCACAGCGGCACGGCCACCAGCGCCAGCAGCAGGATCCAGCCGTTGTAGAAGCCCATCTTGCAGAAGAAGCGGAAGGAGCCGCAGCGGCCGTACAGGACGCGCAGCAGCAGCAGCGCCAGCGCCAGCGCCGCCGTCCCCACCGCCACCTCCATGGCCTGCGGGGGACCCCAAAATCAGCCCCGTCACCCCAAAATCACCCCAAACCCGCCAGCGCCGCCGTCCCCACCGCCACCTCCATGGCCTGTGGGGGACCCCAAAATCAGCCCCGTCACCCCAAAATCACCCCAAACCCGCCAGCGCCGCCGTCCCCACCGCCACCTCCATGGCCTGCGGGGGACCCCAAAATCAGCCCCGTCACCCCAAAATCACCCCAAACCCGCCAGCGCCGCCGTCCCCACCGCCACCTCCATGGCCTGCGGGGGACCCCAAAATCAGCCCCGTCACCCCAAAATCACCCCAAACCCGCCAGCGTCGCCGTCCCCACCGCCACCTCCATGGCCTGCGGGACCCAAATCACCCCAAATCACCCCAAAATCACCCCAAACCCGCCAGCGCCGCCGTCCCCACCGCCACCTCCATGGCCTGCGGGGACCCCAAAATCACCCCAAATCACCCCAAAATCACCCCAAATCACCCCAAATCACCCCAAAATCACCCAAAATCACCCCAAATCACCCCAAAATCACCCCAAAATCACCCAAAATCACCCCAAATCACCCCACACCCGCCAGCGCCGCCGTCCCCACCGCCACCTCCATGGCCTGCGGACCCAAAATCACCCCAAATCACCCCAAATCACCCCAAAATCACCCCAAAATCACCCCAAATCACCCCAAACCCGCCAGCGCCGCCGTCCCCACCGCCACCTCCATGGCCTGCGGACCCCAAAATCACCCCAAATCACCCCAAAATCACCCCAAATCACTCCAAAATCACCCCAAACCCGCCAGCGCCGCTGTCCCCACCGCCACCTCCATGGCCTGCGGGGCCTCAGGACCCCAAAAGTCACACCAGGACCCCAAACCAGTCACACTGGGACCCCAAAACCCCCAGGACCCCAAACCAGTCACACCGGGACCCCAAAACCCCCTGGACCCCAAACCCCCCGGGACCCCAAAACCCCTGGGACCCCAGTCACACCAGGACCCCAAAACCCCAGGACCCCAAAACCCCAGGACCCCAAACCAGTCACCCCGGGACCCCAACCCCCCGGGACCCCAAATTCCACCGGAGATCCCCAACCCCCTGGGACCCCCGAGCCCCGTGCAGCCCCCCGTGTCCCCAGTGCCACCCGCGGGCTGGGGACCCCAAATCCCACCGGGGACCCCCAACCCCCCGGGACCCCAAATCCCACCGGGGATCCCCAACCCCCCAGGAGCCCCAAATCCCACCGGGGACCCCCAAATGCCCCGGGACCCCCAGTCCCCGTGCAGCCCCCGTGTCCCCAGTGCCACCGCGGGCGGGGGGACAACGAGGGTCAGAGACCCGGGGACCCCAAATCCCTCCGGGGACCCCCAACCCCCCAGGAGCCCCAAATCCCGCCGCAGTGCCCCCAGTGCCACCGCGGGCTGGGGACCCCAAATCCCACCGGGGATCCCCAACCCCCTGGGACCCCAAGCCCCCCGTGTCCCCAGTGCCACCGCGGGCGGGGGGACAACGGGGCTCAGAGCCCCAACCCGCCCCGCACCCCGAACCCCCAAGGGACCCGAACCCCCGCGGCCCCCGGAACATCCGGGCACCTCGAACCCCCGGAACCCCTGAGCCCCCGGGACCCCCGGAACCCCAGGAACCCCCCGGAACCCCGTGATCCCCCCGGAACCCCTGATCCCCCCGGAACCCCCGGAACCCCTGATCCCCCCGGAACCCCTGATCCCCCCGGAACCCCCGGAACCCCTGATCCCCCCGGAACCCCTGATCCCCCCGGAACCCCCTGATGCTCCGGAACCCCCTGATCCCCCGGAGCCCCCTGATCCCCCGGAGCCCCCTGATCCCCCCGGAACCCCCGGAACCCCTGATCCCCCCGGAACCCCTGATCCCCCCGGAACCCCCGGAACCCCTGATCCCCCCGGAACCCCTGATCCCCCCGGAACCCCCGGAACCCCTGATCCCCCCGGAACCCCCTGATGCCCCGGAGCCCCCTGATCCCCCGGAACCCCGGAGCCCCCGGGACCCCCTGATGCCCCGGAGCCCCCTGATCCCCCGGGACCCCTGATCCCCCCGGAACCCCCTGATCCCCCGGAGCCCCCCGGGCACCCCCTGATCCCCCCGGAACCCCCTGATGCCCCGGAGCCCCCTGATCCCCCCGGAACCCCCGGAACCCCCTGATCCCCCGGAGCCCCCTGATCCCCCGGAACCCCTGATCCCCCGGGACCCCGGAGCCCCCCGGGCACCCCCTGATCCCCCGGAGCCCCCGGAACCCCTGATGCCCCGGAGCCCCCTGATCCCCCGGAACCCCCTGATCCCCCGGAGCCCCCTGATCCCCCGGGACCCCTGATCCCCCCGGGCACCCCCTGCCCCCCCCGGAACGCCCCGATCGCCACGAAGCCCCAACCCCCCCGGTGCCCCCGCTCTCGGTACCGGGCGGGGCGGCGGCTGCGGCGCGGGCCCTTCCCGGCGGCAGCGGAAGTGGCGTCACTGACGGGCGGCCGCAGGAGCCAATGAACGGCGGCCGCGCCGGCCAAACGTCCCACCCCCGCCCGGCATGCGCTGTTGCTATGACAACCCCCCGGCACGGCGGCGGGAAACCGGACAGGGAGGAGTGGGCAGGACCGCGCGTCGCCACGGCAACGGCGCTGCTATTGGATGGTGTGAAGGCGCGGACAGGCCCCGCGGCCAATCAGCGCTGGAGGAGGCGTGAGCGGCGTGGGGTTGCACCAATAAAATTCTTTTGAAGGAAACTGCAGCAGTCGGGCCCTGTCGGGTCCTGTCGGGTCCTGTCGGGTCCTGTCGGGTCCTGTCGGGTCCTGTCGGGCTCTGTCGGGCTCTGTCGGGTCCTGTCGGGTCCTGTCGGGCTCTGTCGGGTCCTGTCGGGTCCTGTCGGGTCCTGTCGGGTCCTGTCGGGTCCTGTCGGGTCCTGTCGGGTTAGGGTTAGGGTTAGGGTTAGGGTTAGGATTATAGTTAGGGTTAGGATTAGAGTTGGTTTAGCATTAGACTTAGCGTTAGGGTTAGGCTTAGGTTACGGCTATGGTGAGGTTTAGGCTTATGGTTAAACATATGTTAGGGTTCTGGTCAGCGTTATGGTCAGGGTTCAGGTTAGGGTTAGGGTTCGGGTTAGGGTTACATTTAGGTTTAGGGTTAGGCTTAGGGGTAGGATCCGGGTTATTTTTGGGTTAGACTTAGCATTAAGATTAGGCCTAGGTTAGGGTTAGGTTTAGGTTTAGGGTTATGGTTTAACTTAAGTTTGGGTTAGGGTCAGCGTTATGGTCAGGGTCAGGGTCAGGTTAGGGTTAGGGTTAGGATTACAGTTAGGGTTAGGATTAGAGTTGGTTTAGCGTTAGACTTAGCGTTAAGGTTAGGCTTAGGTTACAGCTATGGTGAGGTTTAGGCTTATGGTTAAACATATGTTAGGGTTCTGGTCAGCGTTATGGTCAGGGTCAGGTTAGGGCTAGGGTTCCGGCTAGAGTTAGGGTTAGGGTTGGGATTACAGTTAGGGTTAGGATTAGAGTTGGTTTAGCGTTAGACTTAGCGTTAGGGTTAGGCTTAGGTTACGGCTATGGTGAGGTTTAGGCTTATGGTTAAACATATGTTAGGGTTCTGGTCAGCGTTATGGTCAGGTTCAGGGTCAGGTTAGGGGTAGAATTGAGGTTGTTTTAGGGTTAGACTTATCATTAGGATTAATGATAAATTAATCCTAATTTATTAATCCAACAGTGTCTGGCAGAGCCCGACAGGAGTGCAGGTGCTGTCACTTCAAGTGAGATCCCAGGTGATTTGATAAGGTGGTGGGCGGGGCCTGGGGTGATTGATCCCTCCCCTTTCCCAGGGGATTGTGGGAAGGGGTGGGCGGGGCTCAGGGTATTTGAGCCCCAGTCCCCAGGTAGGGAGCTCATTCTGCTCCAGGACAGCTTCAGTGCTGGTTCTCTGCTGCTCCTTCAGCAGTCGGCAGCTTTTGGGCTGTTTAAGCTACGTGGGCAGTTGTGTTTGGAGAAGTGGAGATGCCTGTTTGACGTAGGACCTTCAGGAGCAGCAAAGCTTCAGTACCAGCTGTAGTTGAAGGTATGTTTGTAACTAGGTTTCATTTATTGAATAAATTCCTGGTGCTTTGTGTTTTCCTGAAGTTCTTGACTGCAATGAAGATGAGGTGTTAATTTATGGTTTGTATTGGCGTGTAACAAGTTGCTGATATAATCTCTCCTCCTAGGACTGATGCTTTGGTTATCTAGCAGGGGTTAAAATGAGCATCTCGTATCTATAAGTGGAGTTCTAGCATTTCTGAAGGAAGCAGCAGGACCATCAGGCAGAGCGTCTGTCAGGCTGCTCTGCCCGCAGGTGTGCAGGCAGGGGTGGGTGGAATGCCCAAGCTGTTGATGAGCTGCTGGGTGACTGGCTGAATAACTCGATTTCGGATGCAGAGGGACAACCTGGCCCCGTCGGGGCGGCCCTGTCCACCTCGTGAAGTGCAGGTGCTGTCACTTCAAGTGAGATCCCAGGTGATTTGATCGGGGTGGTGGGCGGGGCCTGGGGTGATTGATCCCTCCCCTTTCCCAGGGGATTGTGGGAAGGGGTGGGCGGGGCTCAGGGTATTTGAGCCCCAGTCCCCGGGTAGGAAGCTCATTCTGCTCCAGGACAGCTTCAGTGCTGGTTCTCTGCTGCTCCTTCAGCAGTCGGCAGCTTTTGAGCTGTTTCGGCTACGTGGGCAGACGTCTTAGCAGAAGTGGAGGTGTCCGTTTGAGGTAAGAGCTTTGGGCTCAGCAAAGGTTCAGTAGCAGCTGTAGTAGAAAGGTTGTTTGTCATTATGTTTCATTTGTTGATTCAGTTCCAGGTGCTTTGCACTTTCCAGTAATTCCTGATCATGATGAAGATGGAGCATTGGTTATTGTGTCTCCTTTTCTATCTGCTCCCTAGAAAACCTAAGTTGACATCCATACTGAGTCTCATTGTAGATGCAATAGCAGCAATAAAGTGCAGGTGCTGTCACTTCAAGTGAGATTCAGTTCCAGGTGCTTCGCATTTTCCAGGAATTCCTGACCACGATGAAGTTGGAGTGTTGTTTTTTGGTTTGCATTGCTGTATCAATAGCTATTAATATAATCTCCTCTCCTAGAAGAGTGTTTTGTTTCCAGGACCTTTGCATCGTGCAGCGGCCCCCGGTAGATCATTCAAACGTACCTCCCGGAGCTCAGCCAAGGCGAGCAATGACTCATAGGCTACTACTGATAAATATTATTCGGGTGCCTAATCGTACACATGTCCTTGCTTTCCTTATTGTAGGTGATGATGGAGAAAGTGACAACTGCAGGAAGATCCCCGTTAGCCCACGTCGCGTTTTCCTCTGTTGAAGATGGATTTGATCCTTTGGCCCTCTGAAAGTTAAGTGGAGGCACGAGGGCTGGGAAGGGGCTGGGAACTGCAGGGAGGGTTTAAAGGTCTCAGGCAGAAAAGGGCAGTCCAGGAGCAGTCCCCTTTGGGCAGATAAATGGGGTCAGGGACCTTCACAGTGCGATGCCAGCGTGTGCCGGGCAGGGCAGCTCCAGCCTGTGTCTGCGTTGTGGTGTAGTTCGGGCAGCCTGCCTTGCGCCTGTCAGACGATGCTGGGGTCTCGTTGTGCTCAAGGGGCACAACGTGAATCTCGGGTGCCATCCCGGGATCTGGAACGCTGGTGCCAATTGGATCCTGGATTCTTGTATCATCAGTGTGGATGGTGTTTGCATTTTGGATGTTTCTGGTCAGTTGTGTTTTATGGTGTAGTTCTGGGCTGCAACAGCAGCTCTGCTCTCTACCCATCCAGTCTAAGGGACTGGCACTTCTTCCCAGCATCTTGAAGGTTTTAAGTCTTGCAGCAGCTTCTCGTATTTGCGCCGCCGTCTCTGTGTGTGCGCTGGCGCCGCCGTCTCTGTGTGTGTGTGTGTGTGTGTGTGCGCTGGCGCCGCCGTCTCTGTGTGTGTGTGTGTGTGTGTGTGTGTGCGCTGGCGCCGCCGTCTCTGTGTGTGTGTGTGTGTGCGCTGGCGCCGCCGTCTCTGTGTGTGTGTGTGTGTGCGCTGGCGCCGCCGTCTCTGTGTGTGTGTGTGTGTGCGCTGGCGCCGCCGTCTCTGTGTGTGTGTGCGTGTGTGCGCCGGCGCCGCCGTCTCATAAGGGGCCGTGATGTTCGGCTCTTATTTTTTTCTGGGGTTGCAGTAGAGGCTCCCCGCCTCACCGCTGCCTCCCTGCAGGTTCTTTTGGTCGATGCACTCTCTAGTTTGCAGTCGTTCTTGTTATAGAGCGTTTTTGGTGATGTTGCCATGGTGTCGTCTATAACGTTGTGTGGAGCGTCTGTCTGTGCACGTGCACATTTGGCTGGAGCTGCTCTGCCCGGAGGCGTGGAGTCAGGGGCGGGTGGACGGAGCTCTAGGGGTGCACAGTTAATCTGTGGACATGTTAACCTGCGTAGGCAGAGGTTGTGCAGTCATCTGGGATGGAGTAGCTGTGGGCAGGGGAGGGGACTGTCCTTTCCCCAGTGTTCTTTGGGACTTAGACATTCTGGTGGGATTCCTGAATAGAAAGCAGAGCTGTGGGATGGGCAAGCTGTTGATGAGCTGCTGGGTGACTTGCTGCATAACTGGATTTCAGATGCAGAGGAACGACTTGGCCCGGAAGAGCGACGGAGGAGGCGAGCTGTGCGCCGTAAGCAGGTGGGTCGGTGCGTGGCGCCAGAGGGAAGCTGTGCCGTGTGGCTCTCGCTGAGCTCGGTCGTTTCTCTGTTTCCTAGGTGTTCCTGCAGACATTGAAGAGGAACCCGGCGATGCAGGAAGATCCCCGTTAGCGCACGTGGCGTTTTCTCTGTTGAAGATGGATTCGGTCCCTGGGCCCTCTGAAAGCTAAGTGGAGGCACGGGGACTGGCAAGGGGCTGGAATCGCAGGGACGGGGGTAAAGTTCTGGTAAGGGAAAGGGTCGTCCAGGATCAGTCCCCTTTGGGCGGGTAAAGGGCCCTGAGAACCTTACAGTGCGACGCCAGCGTGTGCCGGGCAGGGCAGCTCCAGCCTGTGTCTGCGTTGTGGTGTAGCTCGGGAAGCCTGCCTTGCGCCTGTCAGACGATGCTGGGGTCTCGTTGTGCTCAAGGGGCACAACGTGTATCTCAGGTGCCGTCCCAGGATCTGGAACGCCGGTGCTGATTGGGTCCCGGATTCTTGTATCATCAGTGTGGGTGGTGTTTGCATTTCGGATGTTTCCGGTCAGTTGTGATTTATGGTGTAGTTCTGGGCTGCAACAGCTGCTCTGCTCTCTATCCATCCAGTCTAAGGGACTGGCACTTCTTCCCAGCATCTTGAAGGTTTTAAGTCTTGCAGCAGCTTCTCGTATTTGCGCCGTCTCTGTGTGTGTGTGTGTGCGCCAGCGCCGCCGTCTCCTTCTCTGTGTGTGTGTGTGTTTGCGCCAGCGCCGCCGTCTCATAAGGGGCCGTGATGTTCGGCTCTTATTATTTTCTGGGGTTGCAGTAGAGGCTCCTCGCCTCACCGCTGCCTCCCTGCAGGTTCTTTTGGTCGATGCAGTCTCTGGTTTGGAGTCGTTCTTGTTACAGAGCGTTTTTGGTGATGTTGCCATGGTGTCGTCTATAACGTTGTGTGGAGCGTCTGTCTGTGCACGTGCACATTTGGCTGGAGCTGCTCTGCCCGGAGGCGTGGAGTCAGGGGCGGGTGGATGGTGCTCTAGGGGTGCACAGTTAATCTGTGGACATGTTAACCTGTGTAGGCAGAGGTTGTGCAGTCATCTGGGTTGGAGTAGCTGTGGGCAGGGGAGCGGACTGTCCCTTCCCCAGTGTTCTTTGGGACTTAGACATTCTGGTGGGATTCCTGAACAGAAAGCAGACCTGTGGGATGGTCAAGCTGTTGATGAGCTCCTGGGTGACTTGTTGAATACCTTGATTTCAGATGCAGAGGAACGACTTGGCCTGGAAGAGCGACGGAGGAAGCGAGCTGCGTGCCGTAAGCAGGTGGGTCGTTGCGTGGCGCCAGAGGGAAGCTGTGCCGTGTGGCTCTCGCTGAGCTCGGTCGTTTCTCTGTTTCCTAGGTGTTCCTGTAGACGCTGAAGAGGAACCCGGCGATGCAGGAAGATCCCCCGTTAGCGCATGTGGTGTTTTCCTCTGTTGAAGATGGGTTCGGTCTCTTGGCCCTCTGAAAGCTAAGTGGAGGCACGGGGGCTGGCAAGGGACTGAGAATCGCAGGGACGGGGGTAAAGTTCTGGTAAGGGAAAGGGCCGTCCAGGATCAGTCCCCTTTGGGTGGGTAAAGGGCCCCGAGAACCTTACAGTGCGACGCCAGCGTGCGCCGGGCAGGGCAGCTCCAGCCTGTGTCTGCGTTGTGGTGTAGCTCGGGAAGCCTGCCTTGCGCCTGTCACACGATGCTGGGGTCTCGTTGCGTTCAAGGGCCATGAAAGGCATCTCGGGTGCCGTTCCGGGATCTGGAACGCCGGTGCCGATTGGCATAGCACCAATTGGGTGCTGGATTTCTTGTATCAGCAGCCAAAAGTGTGGATGGTGTTTGCATTTTGGATGTTTCCGGTCAGTTGTGATTTATGGTGTCGTTCTGGGCTGCATCATCAGCAGCTCTGCTCTCTACCCATCCAGTCTCAGGGACTGGCCCTTCAAGATGCTGGGAAGAAGTTCTTAGTCTTGCAGCAGCCTCGTGTGTGTGCGCCGGCGCCGCCGTCTCTGTGTGTGTGTGTGTGTGCGCCGGCGCCGCCGTCTCTGTGTGTGTGTGTGTGTGCGCCGGCGCCGCCCTCTCTGTGTGTGTGTGTGTGTGTGGTTGCGCCGGCGCCGCCGTCTCATCTGGGGCTGTGATGTTCGGCTCTTATTATTTTCTGGGGTTGCAGTAGAGGCTCCCCGCCTCACCGCTGCCTCCCTGCAGGTTCTTTTGGTCGATGCAGTCTCTGGTTTGCAGTCGTTCTTGTTATAGAGCGTTTTTGGTGATGTTGCCATGGTGTCGTCTATAACGTTGTGTGGAGCGTCTGTCTGTGCACGTGCACATTTGGCTGGAGCTGCTCTGCCCGGAGGCGTGGAGTCAGGGGCGGGTGGACGGAGCTCTAGGGGTGCACGGTTAATCTGTGGACATGTTAACCTGCGTAGGCAGAGGTTGTGCAGTCATCTGGGATGGAGTAGCCGTGGGCAGGGGAGCGGACTGTCCTTTCCCCAGTGTTTTAGAGACTCAATTAGAGCTTCTGGTGGGATTCCTGAATAGAAAGCTGACTTGTGGCATGGGCAAGCTGTTGATGAGCTGCTGGGTGACTTGTTGAATACCTTGATTTCAGATGCAGAGGAACGACTTGACACGGAAGAGCGACGGAGGAGACGAGCTGTGCGCCGTAAGCAGGTGGGTCGGTGCGTGACGCCAGAGGGAAGCTGTGCCGTGTGGCTCTCGCTGAGCTCGGTCGTTTCTCTGTTTCCTAGGTGTTCCTGTAGACGCTGAAGAGGAACCCGGCGATGCAGGAAGATCCCCGTTAGCGCACGTGGCGTTTTCTCTGTTGAAGATGGATTCGGTCCCTTGGCCCTCTGAAAGCTAAGTGGAGGCACGGGGACTGGCAAGGGGCTGGAATCGCAGGGACGGGGGTAAAGTTCTGGTAAGGGAAAGGGTCGTCCAGGATCAGTCCCCTTTGGGTGGGTAAAGGGCCCTGAGAACCTTACAGAGCGATGCCAGCGTGCGCCGGGCAGGGCAGCTCCAGCCTGTGTCTGCGTTGTGGTGTAGCTCGGGCAGCCTGCCTTGCGCCTGTCAGACGATGCTGGGGTCTCGTTGCGTTCAAGGGCCATGAAAGGCATCTCGGATGCCGTCCCAGGATCTGGAACGCCGGTGCCGATTGGCATAGCGCCAATTGGGTGCTGGTTTTCTTGTATCAGCAGCTGAAAGTGTGGATGGTGTTTGCATTTTGGATGTTTCCGGTCAGTTGTGATTTATGGTGTCATTCTGGGCTGCATCATCAGCAGCTCTGCTCTCTACCCATCCAGTCTCAGGGACTGGCCCTTCAAGATGCTGGGAAGAAGTTCTTAGTCTTGCAGCAGCCTCGTGTGTTTGCGCCAGCGCCGCCGTCTCTGTGTGTGTGTGTGTGTGTGCGCCAGCGCCGCCGTCTCTGTGTGTGTGTGTGTGTGTGCGCCAGCGCCGCCGTCTCTGTGTGTGTGTGTGTGTGTGCGCCAGCGCCGCCCTCTCTGTGTGTGTGTGTGTGTGTGTGTGTGCGCCAGCGCCGCCGTCTCATAAGGGGCCGTGATGTTGGACTCTTATTATTTTCTGGGGTTGCAGTAGAGGCTCCTCGCCTCACCGCTGCCTCCCTGCAGGTTCTTTTGGTCGATGCACTCTCTGGTTTGCAGTCGTTCTAGTTATAGAGCGTTTTTGGTGATGTTGCCATGGTGTCGTCTATAACGTTGTGTGGAGCGTCTGTCTGTGCACGTGCACATTTGGCTGGAGCTGCTCTGCCCGGAGGCGTGGAGTCAGGGGCGGGTGGACGGAGCTCTAGGGGTGCACAGTTAATCTGTGGACATGTTAACCTGTGTAGGCAGAGGTTGTGCAGTCATCTGGGATGGAGTAGCTGTGGGCAGGGGAGCGGACTGTCCCTTCCTCAGTGTTTTAGAAACTCAATTAGAGCTTCTGGTGGGATTCCTGAACAGAAAGCAGACCTGTGGGATGGTCAAGCTGTTGATGAGCTCCTGGGTGACTTGCTGCATAACTGGATTTCAGATGCAGAGGAACGACTTGGCACGGAAGAGCGACGGAGGAGACGAGCTGCGTGCCGTAAGCAGGTGGGTCGTTGCGTGGCGCCAGAGGGAAGCTGTGCCGTGTGGCTCTCGCTGAGCTCGGTCGTTTCTCTGTTTCCTAGGTGTTCCTGTAGACGCTGAAGAGGAACCCGGCGATGCAGGAAGATCCCCGTTAGCGCACGTGGCGTTTTCTCTGTTGAAGATGGACTCGGTCTCTTGGCCCTCTGAAAGCTAAGTGGAGGCACGGGGGCTGGCAAGGGACTGAGAATCGCAGGGACGGGGGTAAAGTTCTGGTAAGGGAAAGGGCCGTCCAGGAACAGTCCCCTTTGGGCGGGTAAAGGGCCCCGAGAACCTTACAGTGCGACGCCAGCGTGTGCCGGGCAGGGCAGCTCCAGCCTGTGTCTGCGTTGTGGTGTAGCTCGGGAAGCCTGCCTTGCGCCTGTCACACGATGCTGGGGTCTCGTTGAGTTCGAGCGCCACGAAAGGCACCTCGGGTGCCGTCCCGGGATCTGGAACGCCGGTGCCGATTGGCGTAGCGCTAGTTGGGTCCTGGATTCTTGTATCATCACCCAAAAGCGTGGATGGTGTTTGCATTTTGGATGTTTCCGGTCAGTTGTGATTTATGGTGTCGTTCTGGGCTGCATCAGCAGCAGCTCTGCTCTCTACCCATCCAGTCTAAGGGACTGGCCCTTCAAGATGCTGGGAAGAAGTTCTTAGTCTTGCAGCAGCCTCGTGTGTGTGCGCCAGCGCCGCCGTCTCTGTGTGTGTGTGTGTGTGTGCGCCAGCGCCGCCGTCTCTGTGTGTGTGTGTGTGTGTGCGCCAGCGCCGCCGTCTCTGTGTGTGTGTGTGTGTGTGCGCCAGCGCCGCCGTCTCCGTGTGTGTGTGTGTGTGGGCGCCGGCGCCGCCGTCTCCGTGTGTGTGTGTGTGTGGGCGCCAGCGCCGCCGTCTCCGTGTGTGTGTGTGTGCGCGCCAGCGCCGCCGTCTCCGTGTGTGTGTGTGCGCCGGCGCCGCCGTCTCCGTGTGTGTGTGTGCGCCGGCGCCGCCGTCTCCGTGTGTGTGTGTGCGCCGGCGCCGCCGTCTCCGTGTGTGTGTGTGTGTGTGCGCCAGCGCCGCCGTCTCCGTGTGTGTGTGTGTGTGGGCGCCAGCGCCGCCGTCTCCGTGTGTGTGTGTGTGTGCGCCAGCGCCGCCGTCTCTGTGTGTGTGCGTGTGTGTGTGTGTGCGCCAGCGCCGCCGTCTCCGTGTGTGTGTGTGTGTGCGCCAGCGCCGCCGTCTCCGTGTGTGTGTGTGTGTGGGCGCCAGCGCCGCCGTCTCCGTGTGTGTGTGTGTGTGGGCGCCAGCGCCGCCGTCTCCGTGTGTGTGTGTGGGCGCCAGCGCCGCCGTCTCCGTGTGTGTGTGTGTGTGCGCCAGCGCCGCCGTCTCCGTGTGTGTGTGTGTGTGCGCCAGCGCCGCCGTCTCCGTGTGTGTGTGTGTGTGCGCCAGCGCCGCCGTCTCTGTGTGTGTGTGTGTGTGTGTGCGCCAGCGCCGCCGTCTCTGTGTGTGTGTGTGTGTGTGCGCCAGCGCCGCCGTCTCCGTGTGTCTGTGTGTGTGGGCGCCAGCGCCGCCGTCTCTGTCTGTGTGTGTGTGTGTGTGTGCGCCAGCGCCGCCGTCTCCGTGTGTCTGTGTGTGTGGGCGCCAGCGCCGCCCTCTCTGTCTGTGTGTGTGTGTGTGTGCGCCAGCGCCGCCGTCTCTGTGTGTGTGTGTGTTTGCGCCAGCGCCGCCGTCTCTGTGTGTGTGTGTGTGTGTGTGTGTTTGCGCCAGCGCCGCCGTCTCTGTGTGTGTGTGTGTGTGTGTGTGTGCGCCGGCGCCGCCGTCTCATACGGGGCCGTGATGTTCGGCTCTTATTATTTTCTGGGGTTGCAGTAGAGGCTCCTCGCCTCACCGCTGCCTCCCCGCAGGTTCTTTTGGTCGATGCAGTCTCTGGTTTGGAGTCGTTCTTGTTATAGAGCGTTTTTGGTGATGTTGATGTGTTGTCTATAACGTTGTGTGGAGCGTCTGTCTGTGCACGTGCACATTTGGCTGGAGCTGCTCTGCCCGGAGGCGTGGAGTCAGGGGCGGGTGGACGGAGCTCTAGGGGTGCACGGTTCATCTGTGGACATGTTAACCTGCGTAGGCAGAGGTTGTGCAGTCATCTGGGATGGAGTAGCTGTGGGCAGGGGAGCGGACTGTCCCTTCCCCAGTGTTTTAGACTCCATGAGAGTGCCGAGAGACCTGGGGGCCCGGGGTGGGAGGTACACCTGGGGCCCCCCATGGGAAGTAGACCTGGGCACCTGTAGGTAGTTAAGGCCCGGCGACCGGAAGATCTCGCGCTGTACGGAAAGGTAGTAGCCCCTCCCTAGACAGGTAGAAGTGTGATGTAAGCAAACGGAAGTGACATTGTAACCTCAAGGTATATAAACCTGTGTTACCTGCCAATAAACGCCATTTGCCGTCCCCCACATTGGTGTCCGCGAGCTGATGGACCGAGCGACCAGCACGTGGTCGCCGTGCTGTCTCTGAACCAGGTCGTCACTACCTTCTTAGAAGGCAACAGGCACCCCTGGGGTTGGGGGTAGACCTGCCCTCCTCCCGTCCCCCCTGCTCCGCGCCTCGCTCCCCAGCCAACCCGTCCCCGCTCCCCCAGTCCCCGCTCCCCCAGTCCCCGCTCCCCCAGTCCCCGCTCCCCCAGTCCCCGCTCCCCCAGTCCCCGCTCCTCCCGTCCCCGCCCCTCCCATTCCCACCCCGCCGCCCCGCTCCTTCCGACCCCGCCGCCCCGCTCCTTCCCACCCCGCCGCCGCCCTGCTCCTTCCCACCCCGCCGCCGCCGCCCTTCTTCCCACCCCGCCGCCGCCGCCCTTCTTCCCACCCCGCCGCCGCCGCCCTTCTTCCCACCCCGCCGCCGCCGCCCTTCTTCCCACCCCGCCGCCGCCGCCCTTCTTCCCACCCCGCCGCCCTTGCTCGCGTCCCCGCCGCCCTTGCTCGCGTCCCGGCCGCCAATCTCCCGTCCCCGCCCCGCGCCTCCCGTCCCGGCCGCCAATCTCCCGTCCCCGCCTCGCGCCTCCCGTCCCGGCCGCCAATCTCCCGTCCCCGCCCCGTCCTCCCGTCCCCGCCCCGCGCCTCCCGTCCCGGCCGCCAATCTCCCGTCCCCGCCCCGCGCCTCCCGTCCCCGACGCTGCCGCCCCCTCCCGTCCCCGACGCTGCCGCCCCCTCCCGTCCCCGACGCTGCCGCCCCCTCCCGTCCCCGACGCTGCCGCCCCCTCCCGTCCCCGTCCCCGCCGCGCGCCTCCCGTCCCCGCCGCGCGCCTCCCGTCCCCGCCGCGCGCCTCCCGTCCCCGCCGCGCGCCTCCCGTCCCCGCCGCGCGCCTCCCGTCCCCGCCGCGCGCCTCCCGTCCCCGCCGCGCGCCTCCCGTCCCCGCCGCGCGCCTCCCGTCCCCGCCGCGCGCCTCCCGTCCCCGCCGCGCGCCTCCCGTCCCCGCCGCGCGCCTCCCGTCCCCGCCGCGCGCCTCCCGTCCCCGCCGCGCGCCTCCCGTCCCCGCCGCGCGCCTCCCGTCCCCGCCGCGCGCCTCCCGTCCCCGCCGCGCGCCTCCCGTCCCCGCCGCGCGCCTCCCGTCCCCGCCGCGCGCCTCCCGTCCCCGCCGCGCGCCTCCCGTCCCCGCCGCGCGCCTCCCGTCCCCGCTCTGCTCCTGTCCCCACTTTGGTCCTCCCGTCCCCGCCGCCCCGCTCCTCCTGTCCCGGCCGCCGCCCTCCCGTCCCTGCCGCGCCCCTCCCGTCCCCGCCGCGCCCCTCCCGTCCCCGCCGCCCCGCTCCCGTCCCCGCCGCCCCGCTCCCGTCCCCGCCGCCCCGCTCCCGTCCCCGCCCTCCCGCTCTCGTCCCCGCCCTGCTCCTGTCCCCCCTCTGCTCCTGTCCCCCCTTTGTTCCTCTCGACCCCGCTACGCGCCTCCCGACCCCGCCCCGCTCCTCCCATCCCTGCCGCTGCGCCCCTCCCGTCCCCGCCCCTCCCGCCCCCGCTCCGCTCTTCCCGTCGCCGCCGCCGCCCAGCTCCTCCCGACCTCGCTGCTGCCCTTCCGACCCCGCCACCCCGCTCCCGTCACCGCCCCGCTCCCTCTGTCCTCGACGCCGCCGCGCGCCTCCTGTCCCGGCCGCTGATCTCCTGTCTCCGCCGCGCCCGTCCCGGCCGCCGCGCCCCTCCCGTCCCGGCCGCCGCGCCCCTTCCGACCCCACCGCCGCGCCCCTCCCATCCCCGCCGCCCCACTCATCCCGTCGCCCCCGCCGCCGCCTTGCTCCCGTCCCCGCCGCCCCGCTCCTCCCGTCCCCGCCCCACGCCCCTCGTCCTCGACGCCGCCACGCGCCTCCCGTCCCGGCCGCCAATCTCCCATCGCCGCCACGCGCCTCCTGTCCCGGCCGCCAATCTCTCGTTGCCGCCACGCGCCTCCTGTCCCGGCCGCCAATCTCCCGTCCCCGCCCCGCGCCTCCCGTCCCCGACGCTGCCGCCGCCTCCCGTCCCGACCCCGCCGCGCTTCTCCCGACCCCGCCGCGCTCCTCCTGACCCCGCCGCCGCCCTCCCGTCCCCGACGCCGCCCTGCTCCTCCTGTCCCGGCCCCCGCCGCGCTCCTCCCGACCTCGCCGCTGCCCTCCCGTCCCCGACGCCGCCCCGCTCCTCCCGTCCCGGCCGCCGCCCTCCCGACCCCGCCCCTCTCCTCTCGTCCCCTTTCCTCTCTTCCCCGCCGCCGCCTCTCTCCCCAAGTCCCCGCCGGCGCCCCGCTCCCCCCGTCCTCGACGCCGCCGCGTGCCTCCCCTCCCCGCCGCCGCGCTCCTCCCGTCCCCGCCGCACTCCCCGCGCCTCCCGATGCCGCCCCACTCTGCCCGTCCCCGCCGCCACTCTCCCGTCCCCGCCGCCGCTCTCCCGTCCCCGCCCCGCTCCCGTCCCAGTCCCCGCCGCCCCGCTCTCGTCCCCGCCGCCCCGCTCCCATCCCTGCTGCCCCGCTCCCATCCCTGCTGCCCCGCTCCCATCCCTGCTGCCCCGCTCCCTTCCCCGTCCCCGCCGCGCTCCTCCCGTCCCCGCCGCGCTCCTCCCGTCCCTGCTATGCTCCTGTTCCCGCTTTGCTCCTGTCCCCACTTTGGTCCTCCCGTCCCCGCCGCGCTCCTCCCGTCCTCACCGCCCCGCCCCTCCCGTCCCCGACGCGCCCCTCCCATCCCGACCCCGCCGCCCTCCCGACCCCGCCGCCCTCCTCCCGACCCCGCCGCCCTTCTCCCGACCCCGCCCCTCTCCTCCCCGCCGCCGCCCCTCTCCCTCCGTCCTCGACGCTGCCCCGCGCCTCCCGACGCCGCCCCGCTCCTCCCGTCCCCACCGCTGCTCTCCCGACCCCGCCGCGCTCCTCCCGACCCCGCCGCGCTCCTCCCGACCCCGCCGCGCTCCTCCCGACCCCGCCGCGCTCCTCCCGACCCCGCCGCGCTCCTCCCGTCCCCGCCGCGCTCCTCCCGTCCCCGCCGCGCTCCTCCCGTCCCCGCCGCGCTCCTCCCGTCCCCGCCGCGCTCCTCCCGACCCCGCCGCGCTCCTCCCGACCCCGCCGCGCTCCTCCCGACCCCGCCGCGCTCCTCCCGACCCCGAGGCCGCGCTCCTGACCCCGCCGCGCTCCTCTCGTCCCCGCCGCCCTTCTCTCGTCCCCGCCATCCCACTCTCGTCCCTGCTCTGCTCCTGTCCCAACTTTGTTTCTCCTTTCCCCGCCGCGGCGCTCCTCCCGTCCCCGCGCGCCTCACTTCCCCGCCGCCGTGCGCCTCCCGTCCCCGCCGTCCCGCTCCCGTCCCCGCCGCCCCGCTCCCGTCCCCGCCGCGCTCCTCCCATCCCCTCCGCCCCGCTCTCGTCCCCGCCGCACCCCTCCCGACCCTGCCGCCGCTCTCCCGTCCCTGCCGCGCTCCTCCCGTCCCCCCCGCCCCACTCCTCCCGACCCCGACGCCGCGCTCTCGACCCCACCGCCCTCCTCTCGTCCCCGCCGCCCTCCTCTTGTCCCCGCCATCCCACTCTCGTCCCTGCTCTGCTCCTGTCCCCACTTTGTTCCTCCTTTCCCCGCCGCGCTCCTCCCGTCCCCACAGCGGCGCTCCTCCCGTTCCCGCGCGCCTCACGTCCCTGCTGCCGTGCGCCTCCCGTCCCCGCCGCCCCACTCCCGTCCCCGCTGCGCTCCTCCCGTCCCCACCGCCCCGCTCCTGTCCCCCCCGCCCCGCTTCCGTCACCCCCGCTCCCGTCCCCGCCGTGCCTCTCCCATCCTTGCCGCCCCGCTCCCGACCCCGCCGCGCTCCTCCCGACCCCGCCGCGCTCCTCCCGACCCCGCCGCGCCCCTCCCGACCCCGCCGCGCCCCTCCCGACCCCGCCGCGCCCCTCCCGTCCCCGCCATCCCACTCTCGTCCCCGCCATCCCACTCTCGTCCCCGCCATCCCACTCTCGTCCCCGCCATCCCACTCTCGTCCCCGCCATCCCACTCTCGTCCCCGCCATCCCACTCTCGTCCCCGCCATCCCACTCTCGTCCCCGCCATCCCACTCTCGTCCCCGCCATCCCACTCTCGTCCCCGCCATCCCACTCTCGTCCCCGCTCTGCTCCTGTCCCCACTTTGTTCCTCCTTTCCCCGCCACACCCCTCCCTCCGCCGCGCTCCTCCCGTCCCTGCCGCACTCCTCCCGTCCCTGCCGCGCTCCTCCCGACCCCGTCCCCGCGCGCCTCCTGCCGCCGCTCCTCCCGACCCCGCCGCGCTCCTCCCGTCTCCGCCCCTCCCGTCCCCGCCGCCCCGCTCCTCCCGTCCCCGCCGCCCCGCTCCTCCCGTCCCCGCCGCCGCGCTCCTCTTGTCCCCGCCGCCCCGCTCCCAACCCCGACACCGCGCTCCCGACCCCGCCGCGCTCCTCTCGTCCTCGCCGCGCTCCTCTCGTCCCCGCCACCCCGCTCTCGTCCCCGCTCTGCTCCTGTCCCCACTTTGTTCCTCCCGTCCCCGCCGCCCCGCTCCCGTCCCCGCCGCCCCGCTCCCGTCCCCGCCGCCCCGCTCCCGTCCCCGCCGCCCCGCTCCCGTCCCCGCCGCCCCGCTCCAGTCCCCGCCGCCCCGCTCCAGTCCCCGCCGCCCCGCTCCCGTCCCCGCTGCCCCGCTCCCCCCGTCCCCGCTGCGCTCCCCCCGTCCCCGCCGCGCTCCTCCCGTCCCTGCTCTGCTCCCGTCCCTGCCGCGCTCTCGTCCCGCGCTCCTCTATGTTTTATTAATGCTACTAATAAGTATAGAGAAAATCATACAAAATATACAAAACCAATCTTGAATGTCTCAGCAACTGCAGGGCAGGCACCCGAAGCCCTGGACTGGACTCTGCAGCCAACTGGAGCTGGATTCAGTCTCTCACTAGGCCTCAGCTCGCAGGGACAACTAGCAAGGTCCTCTCCTAATGTCACCATAAACAGAAGGGACCAAAAAGGGCCAAGAGGACAAGATCCTCGTGATCTCCCACTTTTGTATGAAGTATTCACACGAATGGGATGTTATACACAGCTGGTCAGTTTCTTGGTCACCTGTTTCTTGTTGCCCCTCTTGCAAGATGTGAATCTGTCCCTATCAACAGGTAAGCATTCCATTGCCCCGAGAGCCCCCATTTACCTTCTTTGACCTACCTTTGTTGTCGTTCCCAGCCGATCCTGGTGTTTTCCATCCTCCGGGACTTACTTCTTACTGTTGTGAGAGTCAGAGAGAAAACGAGAAGTCTCTGTGACTTACGACTGTCATTGTTGATCTACGGTATTTTAGAGATGGATTCTTGCAGGATTTATTAGTTAGTGCTGTAACTTGTAACCAAGAGTGAAAAGACACGTGAACTGGTAGAATTGTATAAAAATGCACTTGTAGCAATAAATGGCATCTATTCCTTTCATCTTGTCCATGTCGTTTGTCCGTCTCAACCACGACAGTTAACTAAACATATAATGGGTGCCTGCTAACGAACTAACTCTTTAAGGCTTAGCCACGCAAGAAATGCTTAGTTTAGAGCTTTATGTTGAGAAGAACAGAACCCCATTGAATGCCAAGATAAGAAGTTTTACTGCACCAGCTGTAAACTTGAGGAGACAAGATAACCAAGATTTACAGCAAAAGGGGGCACCAGTCTGGTTTCAATCGACTTGGCCGCTCGGATCCCAGTCAATTCAACATAATGAGCCAAAGGTACAAAGTTCACTGTGATGAAGCTGAAGGAGCTTCATCCAAAGACCCCCAAAGACCCCTCCTCAAATTCACCAAGTGGCACTGCGCAGGCCAACAGGGGAGCGTCTATGGAAATGGTTCTCTGAGACTCATTTTAATGAGAATTGGGATAGGTTATGGATATGTACAGGCGTTCCTGGGGTCATTATGAATATGTAACACCTTGCTGTATTTAAGCACAGCTCTTATTGTTTAAAGGTGTGCGTGTTGGGCGGACATCGCGCGGAGACACCCGCGGACCCAGCGCTGTTTTGCTTGTGCTCTAATGAACACGTCTTTAAGGAATACAATTAAGGAATTGGATTAAAAGTTGTTTATCCATAGAAAAAGCATAAGTTATTTATTTCGACAAACAGCAGTTTCCTTAATTAAAAATACCCCAATGTGTCCCGCAACGAAAATAACGCCAAAAGTGCCACCGAAAAAAACCACAGGGAGTTTTTAATACATTTCCTTTAGCTTTCGTTCACTGCGTTTAGTGCAGCCAATGACCGTCAGGAGACGGCTGTGGATCTGGCTGTGGAAGGGTGCATGAAGGAGAAGGAGATGTGTGTAGAGCAGGATTGGTCGTGGAGGTGAATGGAACTGGTTTGGGTGTGGGGTTGTCAATGCTTTTTGGAGGCTTCCTAGTTTCTGGTGTCACCTGTGGGGTGAAGTGTGATTCCGTGTGCAGGTTTGAAAGGTGCAACGTGCGGAGCTCCCTCATTTGCCACCAGATCTCCAAGTCACAATGTTGCTGTGCAGCTGTTAAGGACAGAGCGTCAAACATCCTTTGCACTCCGTGTGCGTGTTCCTCCTTTGAAATGAAGTTGCGCTGCCCGGTGTTTCACGTTGCGTGCGGTACCTGCTGGGCTGAGTCTCCTCCCCGCGCTCCGGTCAGTTCCATCACGCTGCCGGAGCCTCGGCAGCACCGTGGGGTTCGTTGGACGCGTTGTTGGCGGAGCCGGCACCGACAGTCTCTGGACACGTCGAGGCGCTGTGGTGGGTTTTCCTGGAAATTCCAGGGTCCTGGTGTTTTTTTATTGTAACTGCTTACTTGAACGTTTCCGGTCAGTTGTGATTTATGGTGTAGTTCTGGGCTGCAACAGCCGCTCTGCTTTCTACCCATCCAGTCTAAGGGACTGGCACTTCTTCCCAGCATCTTGAAGGTTTTAAGTCTTGCAGCAGCTTCTCGTATTTGCGCCGTATCTGTGTGTGTGTGCGCCAGCACCACTGTCTCTGTGTGTGTGTGGTTGCGCCAGCGCCGCCGTCTGTGTGTGTGTGTGCGCCAGCACCGCTGTCTCTGTGTGTGTTTTGCGCCAGCGCTGCCGTCTTTGTCTGTGTTTGCGCCAGCGCCGCCGTCTCTTAAGGGGCTGTGATGTTCGGCTCTTATTTTTTTCTGCGGTTGCAGTAGAGGCTCCTCGCCTCACCGCTGCCAGCCTGCAGGTTCTTTTGGTCCATGCAGTCTCTGGTTTGGAGTCGTTCTTGTTATAGAGCGTTTTTGGTGATGTTGCCATGGTGTCGTCTATAACGTTGTGTGGAGCGTCTGTCTGTGCACGTGCACATTTGGCTGGAGCTGCTCTGCCCGGAGGCGTGGAGTCAGGGGCGGGTGGACGGAGCTCTAGGGGTGCACAGTTAATCTGTGGACATGTTAACCTGTGTAGGCAGAGGTTGTGCAGTCATCTGGGATGGAGTAGCTGTGGGCAGGGGAGCGGACTGTCCCTTCCCCAGTGTTTTTTGGGACTTAGACATTCTGGTGGGATTCCTGAACAGAAAGCAGAGCTGTGGGATGGCCAAGCTGTTGATGAGGCGCTGGGTGACTTGTTGAATACCTTGATTTCAGATGCAGAGGGACAACTTGGCCTGGAAGAGCGACGGAGGAGACGAGCTGTGCGCCGTAAGCAGGTGGGTCGGTGCGTGGCGCCAGAGGGAAGCTGTGCCGTGTGGCTCTCGCTGAGCTCGGTCGTTTCTCTGTTTCCTAGGTGTGAAGTGAAGAGGAAAGCTGGGTATCGGCACCGCAGCTCCTCGGGCAAGGTGAACACGGAGTGCTGGGCTGAAGCGGCAGCTGGTTTCAGGTCCCGTGTTGCCGGTGCAGGTCTGAGCGTCCTTTGGTTGCGTTTTACAGGCGGTAGCTGAAGGTCTTCGTGGTCAAAAGCAAGGGCGGCCGGCTGGGCGAGCGGCCCAGGTAAGGGAGGGCGAGATGGGACCGTCTGCGGGCAGGCTGTGTTTTCGGGCGGCGTCCGAGCGCGTGCCTCTGGTTTTGCAGGTGCCGCAGACGAGCTGCGAGGGGCGAAGCCGCAGGCCGGCCGGCAGCCGAGAAGGTGAGGCGGCGGGGGGCGTGGAGGAGCCCGGTGAGGCGGCGGGGGGCGTGGAGGAGCCCGGTGAGGCGGCGGGGGGTGTGGAGGAGCCCGGTGAGGCAGCGGGGGGTGTGGAGGAGCCCGGTATTGCCCGGTGACTGGGTTCAGCGTTTTCTTCTCACTTCGCAGGCGCTTCATGGGCCCTTTGGACTGGGAGGAGCATTTGCGGTGAGCCGGGCTGGGGGCGAGGACCGTGGGGCCGGCGACTCGTTCCAGGCGCTACAGTTCTTTTCCTTCTCGCCGTCTTAGGCGTCACGAGCGATGGGGGTTGGTGACCGCGGCCGCGGCACGACGCGCCCAACGGAACGCCGTGGAACTTGGCAGGAGGTGGGTGTTGCGGAAGGGGTCGGCGTTTACCCCACGACGCCGTGTGCCGGCACGGCTTAGCGAGCGTGTGTTTTCTTGTGTTCCCGTAGACGCTGAAGAGGAACAGAGTGGCTGGAGAGCAGTCAGGCAGAAAGGGACCTGGGGGTACTAATTGACAGGAAGCTCAACATGAGCCAACAGTGTGCCCAGGTGGCCAAGAAGGCCAATGGAATCCTGTCCTGTATCAAAAATAGCGTGGTCAGCAGGACAAGGGCAGTGATCCTTCCCCTGTACTCTGCATTGGTGAGGCCCCACCTGGAGTACTGTGTTCAGTTCTGGGCCCCTCAGCTCAGGAAAGACATTGAAGTGCTGGAGTGGGTCCAGAGAAGAGCAACAAGACTGGGGAAGGGACTTGAGCACAAGCCCTATGGGGAGAGACTGAGGGAGCTGGGGTTGTTTAGTCTGGAGAAGAGGAGGCTCAGAGCTGAGCTCATCACTCTCTATAACTATCTGAAGGGAAGTTATAGCCAGGTGGAGATTGGTCTCTTCTCCCAGGCAGTCAGCAATAGGACAAGGGGGCATGGGCTTAAACTCTGCCAGGGGAAATTTAGGCTGGATATTAGGAAGAAATTCTTTACAGAGAGAGTTATCAGGCATTGGAACGGCTGCCCAGGGAGGTGCTGGACTCGCCGTCCCTGGAGGTTTTTAAAGTGAGGTTGGACATGGCACTTAGTGCCATGATCTAGTAAACAGACTAGAGTTGGACCAAGGGTTGGACTCGATGATCTCTGAGGTCTTTTCCAACCCAGTTGATTCTGTGATTCTGTGAACCCGGTGATGCAGGAAGACGGCCGTTGGCACACGTGGCGTTTTCCTCTGCTGAAGATGGATTCGGTCCCTTGGCGCTCTGAAAGCTAAGTGGAGGTCCCGAAAAACCCCCCAGGACCCTCAGGTCTAGCCCCTCACCAGGACCCCCAGGTCTACCTGCCACCCCGGGGGTCCCAGGTCTACCTCCCATAGCGTTGGTGTAGTGTTAGAATTAGCGTTAGAGTTAGGCTTAGGTTACGGCTATGGTGAGGATTAGGCTCACGGTTAAAAGTATGTTAGGGTTAGGGGTAAGGGTAGGGGTAGGATTCGGGTTGTTTTAGAGTTAGACTTAGCATTAGGATTAGGCCTAGGTTAAGGTTAGGTTTAGGTTTAGGGTTATGGTTAAACTTAGGCTTGGGTTAGGGTCAGGGTTATGGTTAGGGTTAGGGTTAGGGCTAGGGTTAGGATGACAGTTAGGGTTAGGATTAGAGTTGGTATAGCGTTAGACTTAGCGTTAGGGTTAGGCTTAGGTTACGGCTATGGTGAGGTTTAGGCTTATGGTTAAACTTATGTTAGGGTTCTAGTGAGCTTTACGGTCAGGGTCAGGGTCAGATTAGGCTTAGGGTTCGGGTTAGGATTAGGGTTAGGGTTAGGATTACAGTTAGGGTTAGGATTAGAGTTGGTTTAGCGTTAGACTTAGCGTTAGGGTTAGGCTTAGGTTACGGCTATGGTGAGGTTTACGCTTATGGTTAAACATATGTTAGGGTTCTGGTCAGCGTTATGTTCAGGGTCAGGTAAGGGCTAGGGTTCCGACTAGGGTTAGGATTAGTGCTAGGGTTAGGATTATAGTTAGGTTTAGGATTAGAGTTGGTTTAGCGTTAGAGTTAGCGTTAGGGTTAGGCTTAGGTTACAGCTATGGTGAGGTTTAGGCTTATGCTTAAACATATATTAGGGTTCTGGTCAGCGTTACGGACAGGGTTATGGTCAGGGTTCAGGTTAGGGTTCAGGTTAGCGTTAGGGTTCGGGTTAGGGTTTCATTTAGGCTTAGGGTTAGGCTGAGGGGTAGGATTCGGGTTGTTTTAGGGTTAGACTTAGCATTAGGATTAGACCTAGGTTAGGGTTAGGTTTAGGTTTAGGATTATGGTTAAACTTACGTTTGGAATAAGGTGAGGGTTATGGTCAGGGTCCGGGTTTGGTTAGGGTTAGGGTTAGGGCTAGGGGTAGGATGACAGTTAGGGTTAGGATTAGAGTTGGTTTAGCGTTAGACTTAGCGTTAGGGTTAGGCTTAGGTTACGGCTATGGTGAGGTTTAGGCTTATGTTTAAACATATGTTAGGGTTCTGGTCAGCATTACGGTCACGGTCAGGTTAGGGTTAGGGTTAGGGTTCGGGTTACGGGTACGTTTAGGGCTAGGGTTAGGGTTAGGGATAGGGTTGGGATTACAGTTAGGATTAGGATTAGAGTTGGTTTAGCATTAGACTTAACGTTAGGGTTAGGCTTAGGTTAAGGCTATGGTGAGGTTTAGGCTTATGGTTAAACATATGTTAGGGTTCTGGTCAGCGTTATGGTCAGGGTCAAGGTCAGGTTAGGGCTAGGGTTCCGTCTAGGGTTAGGGTTAGGCTTAGGGTTAGGATTACAGTTAGGGTTAGGATTAGAGTTGGTTTAGCGTTAGACTTAGTATTAGGGTTAGGCTTAGGTTACGGCTATGATGAGGTTTAGGCTTATGGTTAAACATATGTTACGATTCTGGTGAGCGTTACGGTCAGGGTCAGGGTCAGGTTAGGCTTAGGGTTCGGGTTAGGGTTAGGTTATGGTTGGGATTACAGTTAGGGTTAGGATTAGAGTTGGTTTATCATTAGACTTAGCGTTAGGGTTAGGCTTAGGTTACGGGTATGGTGAGGTTTAGGCTTATGGTTAAACATATGTTAGGGTTCTGGTCAGCGTTACGGTCACGGTCAGGTTAGGGTTAGGGTTAGGGTTCGGGTTACGGGTACGTTTAGAGGTAGGGTTAGGGTTAGGGATAGGGTTGGGATTACAGTTAGGGTTAGGATTAGAGTTGGTTTAGCGTTAGATTTAGCGTTAGGGTTATGCTTAGGTTAAGGCTATGGTGAGGTTTAGGCTTATGGTTAAACATATGTTCGGGTTCTGGTCAGCGTTATGGTCAGGGTCAAGGTCAGGTTAGGGCTAGGGTTCCGACTAGGGTTAGGGTTAGGGCTAGGATGAGGATTATAGTTAGGTTTAGGATTAGAGTTGTTTTAGCGTTAGACTTAGCGTTAGGGTTAGGCTTAGGTTACGGCTCGTGTGAGGTTTAGGCTTATGCTTATACATATATTAGGGTTCTGGTCAGCGTTACGGTCAGGGTTATGATCAGGGTTCAGGTTAGGGTTAGGGTTCGGGTTAGAGATACATTTAGGCTTAGGGTTAGGCTTAGGGGTAGGATTCGCGTTGTTTTAGGGTTAAACTTAGCATTAGGATTAGGCCTAGGTTAGGGTTAGGTTTAGGTTTAGGGTTATGGTTAAACTTACGTTTGGGATAGGGTGAGGGTTATGGTCAGGGTCCGTGTTTGGTTAGACTTAGGGTTAGGGCTAGGGTTAGGATGATAGTTAGGTTTAGGATTAGAGTTGGTTTAGCGTTAGAGTTAGCGTTAGGGTTAGGCTTAGGTTACAGCTATGGTGAGGTTTAGGCTTATGGTTAAACATATGTTAGGGTTCTGGTGAGCGTTACGGTCAGGGTCAGGGTCAGGTTAGGCTTAGGGTTCGGGTTAGGGTTAGGGTTAGGGTTGGGATTACAGTTAGGGTTAAGATTAGAGTTGGTTTAGCGTTAGACTTAGCGTTAGGGTTAGGCTTAGGTTACGGCTATGGTGAGGTTTAGGCTTATGGTTAAACATATGTTAGGGTTCTGGTCAGCGTTATGGTCAGGGTCAGGTTAGGGCTAGGGTTCCGGCTAGGGTTAGGGTTAGGGTTAGGGTTAGGATGACAGTTAGGGTTAGGATTAGAGTTGGTTTAACGTTAGACTTAGCGTTAGAGTTAGGCTTAGGTTACGGCTATGGTGAGGTTTATGCTTATGGTTAAACATATGTTAGGGTTCTGGTCAGCCTTACGGTCACGGTCAGGTTAGGGTTAGGGTTCGGGTTACGGGTACGTTTAGGGCTAGGGTTAGGGTTAGGGTTGGGATTACAGTTAGGGTTAAGATTAGAGTTAGTTTAGCGTTAGACTTAGCGTTAGGGTTAGGCTTAGGTTACGGCTATGGTGAGGTTTAGGCTTATGGTTAAATATATGTTAGGGTTCTTGTGAGCGTTACGGTCATGGTCAGGGTCAGGTTAGGCTTAGGGTTCGGGTTAGGGTTAGGGTTAGGGTTGAGATTACAGTTAGGGTTAAGATTACAGTTGGTTTAGCGTTAGACTTAGCGTTAGGGTTAGGCTTAGGTTACGGCTATGGTGATGTTTAGGCTTATGGTTAAACATATGTTAGGGTTCTGGTCAGCGTTATGGTCAGGGTCAGGGTCAGGTTAGGGCTAGGGTTCCGGCTAGGGTTAGGGTTAGGGCTAGGTTTAGGATTATAGTTAGGGTTAGGATTAGAGTTGGTTTAGCGTTAGACTTAGCATTAGGGTTAGGCTTAGATTACGGCTATGGTGAGGTTTAGGCTTATGTTTAAATTTATGTTAGGGTTCTAGTGAGCTTTACGGTCAGGGTCAGGGTCAGGTTAGGCTTAGGGTTCGGGTTAGGATTAGGGATAGGGTTAGGATGACAGTTAGGGTTAGGATTAGAGTTGGTTTAGCGTTAGACTTAGCGTTAGGGTTAGGCTTAGGTTACAGCTATGGTGAGGTTTAGGCTTATGCTTAAACATATATTAGGATTCTGGTCACCGTTACGGACAGGGTTATGGTCAGGGTTCAGGTTAGGGTTCAGGTTAGGGTTAGGGTTCGGATTAGGGTTTCATTTAGGCTTAGGGTTAGGCTGAGGGGTAGGATTCGGGTTGTTTTAGGGTTAGACTTAGCATTAGGATTAGGCCTAGGTTAGGGTTAGGTTTAGGTTTAGGGTTATGGTTAAACTTAGGTTTGGGATAGGGTGAGGGTTATGGTCAGGGTCCGGGTTTGTTTAGGGTTAGAGTTAGGGCTAGGGTTAGGATGACAGTTAGGGTTAGGATTAGAGTTGGTTTAGCGTTAGACTTAGCGTTAGGGTTAGGCTTAGGTTACGGCTATGGTGAGGTTTAGGCTTATGTTTAAACATACGTTAGGGTTCTGGTCAGCGTTATGGTCAGGGTCAGGTTAGGGCTAGGGTTCCGGCTAGGGTTAGGGTTAGGGCTAGAGTGAGGATTATATTTAGGTTTAGGATTAGAGTTGGTTTAACGTTAGACTTAGCGTTAGGTTTAGGCTTAGGTTACGGCCATGGTGAGGTTTAGGCTTATGGTTAAACATATGTTAGGGTTTTGGTCAGCGTTACGGTCAGGGTCATGGTCAGGGTTTAGGTTAGGGTTCATGTTAGGGTTAGGGGTAGGGTTAGGGTTAGGGTTAGGGTTGGGATTACAGTTAGGGTTAGGATTAGAGTTGGTTTAGCATTAGACTTAGCGTTAGGGTTAGGCTTAGGTTACAGCTATGGCGAGGTTTAGGCTTATGGTTAAACATATGTTAGGGTTCTGGTCAGCGTTACGGTCAGGGTCATGGTCAGGGTTTAGGTTAGGGTTCAGGTTAGGGTTAGGGTTCGAGTTAGGGTTACATTTAGGCTTAGGCTTAATCTTAGGGGTAGGATTCGGGTTGTTTTAGGGTTAGACTTAGCATTAGGATTAGGCCTAGGTTAGGGTTAGGTTTAGGTTTAGGGTTATGGTTAAACTTACGTTTGGGTTAGGGTGAGGGTTATGGTCAGGGTCCGGGTTTGGTTAGGCTTAGGGTTAAGTCTAGGGTTAGGATGACAGTTAGTGTTAGGATTACAGTTGGTTTAGCTTTAGACTTAGCATTAGGGTTAGGCTTAGGTTATGACTATGGTGAGGTTTAGGCTTATGGTTAAACATATGTTAGGGTTCTGGTCAGCGTTAAGGTCACGGTCAGGTTAGGGTTAGGGTTCCGGCTAGGGTTAGGGGTAGGGTTAGGATTACAGTTAGGGTTAGGATTAGAGTTGGTTTAGCGTTAGACTTAGCGTTAGGGTTAGGCTTAGGTTACGGCTATGGTGAGGTTTAGGCTTATGGTTAAACATATGTTAGGGTTCTGGTCAGCGTTAAGGTCAGGGTCATGGTCAGGTTAGGGCTAGGGTTCCGACTACGGTCAGGGTTAGGGTTAGGGTTAAGGTTAGGATTACAGTTAGGGTTAGGATTAGAGTTGGTTTAGCATTAGACTTAGCTTTAGGGTTAGGCATAGGTTACGGGTATGGTGAGGTTTAGGCTTATGGTTAAACATATGTTAGGGTTCTGGTCAGCCTTACGGTCACGGTTAGGTTAGGGTTCGGGTTACGGGTACGTTTAGGGGTAGGGTTAGGGTTAGAGTTGGAATTACAGTTAGGGTTAGGATTAGAGTTGGTTTAGCGTTAGACTTAGCGTTAGGGTTATACTTAGGTTACAGCTGTCGTGAGGTTTAGGCTTATGTTTAAACATATGTTAGGGTTCTCGTCAGCGTTATGGTCAGGGTCAGGGTCAGGTTAGGGCTAGGGTTCTGGCTAGGGTTAGGGTTAGGGTTAGGATTACAGTTAGGATTAGGATTAGAGTTGGTTTAGCGTTAGACTTAGCTTTAGGGTTAGGCATAGATTACGGCTATGGTGAGGTTTAGTCTTATGTTTAAACATATGTTAGGGTTCTGGTCAGCGTTACGGTCAGGTTAGGGTTCAGGTTAGGATTAGGGTTCTTGTTACGGGTACGTTTAGGGCTAGGGTTAGGGTTAGGGTTGGGATTACAGTTAGGGTTAGGATTAGAGTTGGTTTAGCACTAGACTTAGCGTTAGGGTTAGGGTTACGTTACAGCTATGGTGAGGTTTAGGCTTATGGTTAAACATATGTTAGGGTTCTGGTGAGCGTAACGGTCAGGGTCAGGTTAGGCTTAGGGTTCGGGTTAGGGTTAAGGTTAGGGTTGGGATTACAGTTAGGGTTAAGATTAGAGTTGGTTTAGCGTTAGACTTAGCGTTAGGGTTAGGCTTAGGTTACGGCTATGGTGATGTTTAGGCTTATGGTTAAACATATGTTAGGGTTCTGGTCAGCGTTATGGTCAGGGTCAGGGTCAGGTTAGGGCTAGGGTTCCGGCTAGGGTTAGGGTTAGGGCTAGGTTTAGGATTATAGTTAGGGTTAGGATTAGAGTTGGTTTAGCGTTAGACTTAGCATTAGGGTTAGGCTTAGATTACGGCTATGGTGAGGTTTAGGCTTATGTTTAAATTTATGTTAGGGTTCTAGTGAGCTTTACGGTCAGGGTCAGGGTCAGGTTAGGCTTAGGGTTCGGGTTAGGATTAGGGATAGGGTTAGGATGACAGTTAGGGTTAGGATTAGAGTTGGTTTAGCGTTAGACTTAGCGTTAGGGTTAGGCTTAGGTTACAGCTATGGTGAGGTTTAGGCTTATGCTTAAACATATATTAGGATTCTGGTCACCGTTACGGACAGGGTTATGGTCAGGGTTCAGGTTAGGGTTCAGGTTAGGGTTAGGGTTCGGATTAGGGTTTCATTTAGGCTTAGGGTTAGGCTGAGGGGTAGGATTCGGGTTGTTTTAGGGTTAGACTTAGCATTAGGATTAGGCCTAGGTTAGGGTTAGGTTTAGGTTTAGGGTTATGGTTAAACTTAGGTTTGGGATAGGGTGAGGGTTATGGTCAGGGTCCGGGTTTGTTTAGGGTTAGAGTTAGGGCTAGGGTTAGGATGACAGTTAGGGTTAGGATTAGAGTTGGTTTAGCGTTAGACTTAGCGTTAGGGTTAGGCTTAGGTTACGGCTATGGTGAGGTTTAGGCTTATGTTTAAACATACGTTAGGGTTCTGGTCAGCGTTATGGTCAGGGTCAGGTTAGGGCTAGGGTTCCGGCTAGGGTTAGGGTTAGGGCTAGAGTGAGGATTATATTTAGGTTTAGGATTAGAGTTGGTTTAACGTTAGACTTAGCGTTAGGTTTAGGCTTAGGTTACGGCCATGGTGAGGTTTAGGCTTATGGTTAAACATATGTTAGGGTTTTGGTCAGCGTTACGGTCAGGGTCATGGTCAGGGTTTAGGTTAGGGTTCATGTTAGGGTTAGGGGTAGGGTTAGGGTTAGGGTTAGGGTTGGGATTACAGTTAGGGTTAGGATTAGAGTTGGTTTAGCATTAGACTTAGCGTTAGGGTTAGGCTTAGGTTACAGCTATGGCGAGATTTAGGCTTATGGTTAAACATATGTTAGGGTTCTGGTCAGCGTTACGGTCAGGGTCATGGTCAGGGTTTAGGTTAGGGTTCAGGTTAGGGTTAGGGTTCGAGTTAGGGTTACATTTAGGCTTAGGCTTAATCTTAGGGGTAGGATTCGGGTTGTTTTAGGGTTAGACTTAGCATTAGGATTAGGCCTAGGTTAGGGTTAGGTTTAGGTTTAGGGTTATGGTTAAACTTACGTTTGGGTTAGGGTGAGGGTTATGGTCAGGGTCCGGGTTTGGTTAGGCTTAGGGTTAAGTCTAGGGTTAGGATGACAGTTAGTGTTAGGATTACAGTTGGTTTAGCTTTAGACTTAGCATTAGGGTTAGGCTTAGGTTATGACTATGGTGAGGTTTAGGCTTATGGTTAAACATATGTTAGGGTTCTGGTCAGCGTTAAGGTCACGGTCAGGTTAGGGTTAGGGTTCCGGCTAGGGTTAGGGGTAGGGTTAGGATTACAGTTAGGGTTAGGATTAGAGTTGGTTTAGCGTTAGACTTAGCGTTAGGGTTAGGCTTAGGTTACGGCTATGGTGAGGTTTAGGCTTATGGTTAAACATATGTTAGGGTTCTGGTCAGCGTTAAGGTCAGGGTCATGGTCAGATTAGGGCTAGGGTTCCGACTACGGTCAGGGTTAGGGTTAGGGTTAAGGTTAGGATTACAGTTAGGGTTAGGATTAGAGTTGGTTTAGCATTAGACTTAGCTTTAGGGTTAGGCATAGGTTACGGGTATGGTGAGGTTTAGGCTTATGGTTAAACATATGTTAGGGTTCTGGTCAGCCTTACGGTCACGATTAGGTTAGGGTTCGGGTTACGGGTACGTTTAGGGGTAGGGTTAGGGTTAGAGTTGGAATTACAGTTAGGGTTAGGATTAGAGTTGGTTTAGCGTTAGACTTAGCGTTAGGGTTATACTTAGGTTACAGCTGTCGTGAGGTTTAGGCTTATGTTTAAACATATGTTAGGGTTCTCGTCAGCGTTATGGTCAGGGTCAGGGTCAGGTTAGGGCTAGGGTTCTGGCTAGGGTTAGGGTTAGGGTTAGGATTACAGTTAGGATTAGGATTAGAGTTGGTGTAGCGTTAGACTTAGCTTTAGGGTTAGGCATAGATTACGGCTATGGTGAGGTTTAGTCTTATGTTTAAACATATGTTAGGGTTCTGGTCAGCGTTACGGTCAGGTTAGGGTTCAGGTTAGGATTAGGGTTCTTGTTACGGGTACGTTTAGGGCTAGGGTTAGGGTTAGGGTTGGGATTACAGTTAGGGTTAGGATTAAAGTTGGTTTAGCATTAGACTTAGCGTTAGGGTTAGGGTTACGTTACAGCTATGGTGAGGTTTAGGCTTATGGTTAAACATATGTTAGGGTTCTGGTGAGCGTAACGGTCAGGGTCAGGTTAGGCTTAGGGTTCGGGTTAGGGTTAAGGTTAGGGTTGGGATTACAGTTAGGGTTAAGATTAGAGTTGGTTTAGCGTTAGACTTAGCGTTAGGGTTAGGCTTAGGTTACGGCTATGGTGAGGTTTAGGCTTATGGTTAAACATATGTTAGGGTTCTGGTCAGCGTTACGGTCACGGTTAGGTTAGGGTTAGGGTTAGGGTTCGGGTTACGGGTACGTTTAGGGGTAGGGTTAGGGTTAGGGTTGGGATTACAGTTAGGGTTAGGATTAGAGTTGGTTTAGCGTTAGACTTAGCGTTAGCGTTATGCTTAGGTTACAGCTGTCGTGAGGTTTAGGCTTATGTTTAAACATATGTTAGGGTTCTGGTCAGCGTTATGGTCAGGGTCAGGGTAAGGTTAGGGCTAGGGTTAGGGTTAGGGTTAGGGTTAGGGTTAGGGTTAGGATTACAGTTAGGGTTAGGATTAGAGTTGGTTTAGCGTTAGACTTAGCTTTAGGGTTAGGCATAGGTTACGGCTATGGTGAGGTTTAGGCTTATGGTTAAACATATGTTAGGGTTCTGGTCAGCGTTATGCTCAGGGTCAGGGTCAGGTTAGGACTAGGGTTCCGTCTAGGGTTAGGGTTAGGGTTAGTATTACAGTTAGGGTTAGGATTAGAGTTGGTTTAGCGTTAGACTTAGCGTTAGGGTTAGGCATAGGTTACGGCTATGGTGAGGTTTAGGCTTATGTTTAAACATATGTTAGGGTTCTGGTCAGCGTTATGGTCAGGTTAGAGTTCAGGTTAGGATTAGGGTTCGGGTTACGGGTACCTTTAGCGTTAGGGTTAGGGTTAAGGTTGGGATTACAGTTAGGGTTAGGATTAGAGTTGGTTTATCATTAGACTCAGCGTTAGGGTTAGGTTTAGGTTACGACTATGGTGAGGTTTAGGCTTATGGTTAAACATATGTTAGGGTTCTGGTCAACGTTATGGTCAGGGTCAGGGTCAGGTTATGGCTAGGGTTCCGGCTACGGTTAGGGTTAGGGTTAGGGTTAGGATTACAGTTAGGGTTAGGATTAGAGTTGATTTAGCGTTAGACTTAGCGTTAGGGTTAGGCTTAGGTTACAGCTATGGTGAGGTTTAGACTTATGGTTAAACATATGTTAGGGTTCTGGTGAGCGTTACGGTCAGGGTCAGGTTAGGCTTAAGGTTCGGGTTAGGGTTAGGGTTAGGGTTGGGATTACAGTTAGGGTTAAGATTAGAGTTGGTTTAGCGTTAGACTTAGCGTTAGGGTTAAGCTTGGGTTACGGCTATGGTGAGGTTTAGGCTTATGGTTAAACATATGTTAGGGTTCTGGTCAGCGTTACGGTCACGGTTAGGTTAGGGTTAGGGTTCGGGTTACGGGTATGTTTAGGGCTAGGGTTGGGGTTAGGGTTAGGGTTGGGGTTGGTATTACAGTTAGGGTTAGGATTAGAGTTGGTTTAGCGTTAGACTTAGCGTTAGGGTTAGGCATAGGTTACGGCTATGGTGAGGTTTAGGCTTATGCTTAAACATATGTTAGGGTTCTGGTCAGCTTTACGGTCAGGGTCATGGTGAGAATTCAGGTTAGGCTTTAGGTTAGGGTTAGGGTTCGGGTTAGGGTTACATTTAGTCTTAGGGTTAGGCTTAGGGGTAAGAGTCGAGTTATTTTAGGGTTAGACTTAGCATTAGGACTAGGCCTAGGTTAGGGTTAGGTTTAGGTTTAGGGTTATGGTTAAACTTACGTTTGGGTTAGGGTGAGGGTTATGGTCAGGGTCCCGGTTTCGTTAGGGTTAGGGTTAGCGCTAGGGTTAGGATGACAGTTAGGATTAGGATTAGAGTTGGTTTAGCGTTAGACTTAGCGTTAGGGTTAAGCTTAGGTTACGGCTATGGTGAGGTTTAGGCTTATGTTTAAACATATGTTAGGGTTCTGGTCAGCCTTACGGTCACGGTCAGGTTAGGGTTAGGGTTCGGGTTACGGGTACGTTTAGGGTTAGGGTTAGGGTTAGGGTTGGGATTACAGTTAGGGTTAGGATTAGAGTTGGTTTAGCATTAGACTTAGCGTTAGGGTTAGGCATAGGTTACGGCTATGGTGAGGTTTAGGCTTATGGTTAAACATATGTTAGGGTTCTGGTCAGCGTTATGGTCATGGTCAGGTTAGGGCTAGGGTTCCGACTAGGGTTAGGGTTAGGGTTAGGGTTAGGATTACAGTTAGGGTTAGGATTAGAGTTGGTTTAGCGTTAGACTTAGCATTAGGGTTAGGCATACGTTACGGCTATGGTGAGGTTTAGGCTTATGGTTACACCTATGTTAGGGTTCTGGTCAGCGTTATGGTCAGGGTCAGGGTCAGGTTAGGGCTAGGGTTCCGACTAGGGTTAAGATTAGGGTTAGGATTACAGTTAGGATTAGGATTAGAGATGATTTAGCGTTAGACTTAGCGTTAGGGTTAGGCTTAGGTTACGGCCATGGGGAGGTTTAGGCTCATGGTTAAACATATGTTAGGGTTCTGGTCAGCGTTACGGTCAGCGTCATGGTCAGGGTTTAGGTTAGGGTTCAGGTTAGGGTTAGGGTTAGGGTTAGGGTTGGGATTACAGTTAGGGTTAGGATTAGAGTTGATTTAGCATTAGACTTAGCGTTAGGGTTAGGCTTAGGTTACGACTATGGTAAGGTTTAGGCTTAATGTTAAACATATGTTAGGGTTCTGGTCAGCGTTATGGTCAGGGTCAGGTTAGGGCTAGGGTTCCGGCTAGAGTTAGGGTTAGGGTTAGGATTACAGTTAGGGTTAGGATTAGAGTTGGTTTAGCGTTAGACTTAGTGTTAGGGTTAGGCTTAGGTTACGGCTATGGTGAGGTTTAGGCTTATGGTTAAACATATGTTAGGGTTCTGGTCAGCATTACGGTCAGGTTAGGGTTCAGGTTAGGATTAGGGTTCGGGTTACGGGTACCTTTAGGGTTAGGGTTAGGGTTAGGGTTGGGATTACAGTTAGGGTTAGGATTAGAGTTGGTTTAGCATTAGACTTAGCGTTAAGGTTAGGTTTAGATTACGGCTATGGTGAGGTTTAGGCTTATGGTTAAACATATGTTAGGGTTCTGTTCAGCGTTATGGTCAGGGTCAGGGTCAGGTTAGGGCTAGGGTTCCGGCTAGGGTTAGGGTTAGGGTTAGGGTTAGGATTACAGTTAGGGTTAGGATTAGAGTTGGTTTAGCGTTAGACTTAGCGTTAGGGTTAGGCTTAGGTTACAGCTATGGTGAGGTTTAGGCTTATGGTTAAACATATGTTAGGGTTCTGGTGAGCGTTACGGTCAGGGTCAGGGTCAGGTTAGGCTTAAGGTTCGGGTTATGGTTAGGTTTAGGGTTGGGATTACAGTTAGGGTTAAGATTAGAGTTGTTTTAGCGTTAGACTTAGCGTTAAGGTTAAGCTTGGGTTACGGCTATGGTGAGGTTTAAGCTTATGGTTAAACATATGTTAGGGTTCTGGTCAGCATTACGGTCACGGTCAGGTTAGGGTTAGGGTTAACGTTCGGGTTACGGGTATGTTTAGGGCTAGGGTTAGGGTTAGGGTTAGGGTTAGGGTTGGGATTACAGTTAGGGTTAGGATTAGAGTTGGTTTAGCGTTAGACTTAGCGTTAGGGTTAAGCTTGGGTTACGGCTATGGTGAGGTTTAAGCTTATGGTTAAACATATGTTAGGGTTCTGGTCAGCGTTACGGTCAGGGTCATGGTCAGAATTCAGGTTAGGGTTCAGGTTAGGGTTAGGGTTCGGGTTAGGGTTACATTTAGGCTTAGGGTTAGGCTTAGGGGTAAGAGTCGGGTTATTTTAGGGTTAGACTTAGCATTAGGACTAGGCCTAGGTTAGGGTTAGGTTTAGGTTTAGGGTTATGGTTAAACTTACGTTTGGGTTAGGGTGAGGGTTATGGTCAGGGTCCCGGTTTGGTTAGGGTTAGGGTTAGCGCTAGGGTTAGGATGACAGTTAGGGTTAGGATTAGAGTTGGTTTAGCGTTAGACTTAGCATTAGGGTTAAGCTTAGGTTACGGCTATGGTGAGGTTTAGGCTTATGTTTAAACATATGTTAGGGTTCTGGTCAGCCTTATGGTCACGGTCAGGTTAGGGTTAGGGTTCGGGTTACGGGTACGTTTAGGGCTAGGGTTAGGGTTAGGGTTGGGATTACAGTTAGGGTTAGGATTAGAGTTGGTTTAGCGTTAGACTTAGCGTTAGGGTTAGGCATAGGTTACGGCTATGGTGAGGTTTAGGCTTATGGTTAAACATATGTTAGGGTTCTGGTCAGCGTTATGGTCAGGGTCAGGTTAGGGCTAGGGTTCCGACTAGGTTTAGGGTAAGGATTAGGGTTAGGATTACAGTTAGGGTTAGGATTAGAGTTGGTTTAGCGTTAGACTTAGCGTTAGGGTTAGGCTTAGGTTACGGCCATGGTGAGGTTTAGGCTTATGGTTAAACATATGTTAGGGTTCTGGTCAGCGTTACGGTCAGGGTCATGGTCAGGGTTTAGGTTAGGGTTCAGGTTAGGGTTAGGGTTCGGGTTAGGGTTAGGGTTAAGGTTGGGATTACAGTTAGGGTTAGGATTAGAGTTGGTTTAGCATTAGACTTAGCGTTAGGGTTAGGCTTAGGTTACGGCTATGGTAAGGTTTAGGCTTATGGTTAAACATATGTTAGGGTTCTGGTCAGCGTTATGGTCAGGGTCAGGTTAGGGCTAGGGTTCCGGCGATAGTTAGGGTTAGGGTTAGGATTACATTTAGGGTTTGGATTAGAGTTGGTTTAGCGTTAGACTTAGCGTTAGGGTTAGGCATAGGTTACGGCTATGGTGAGGTTTAGGCTTATGTTTAAACATATGTTAGGGTTCTGGTCAGCGTTATGGTCAGGTTAGGGTTCAGGTTAGAATTAGGGTTCGGGTTACGGGTACCTTTAGGGTTAGGGTTAGGGTTAAGGTTGGGATTACAGTTAGGGTTAGGATTAGAGTTGGTTTAGCATTAGACTCAGCGTTAGGGTTAGGTTTAGGTTACGACTATGGTGAGGTTTAGGCTTATGGTTAAACATATGTTAGGGTTCTGGTCAACGTTATGGTCAGGGTCAGGGTCAGGTTATGGCTAGGTTTCCGGCTACGGTTAGGGTTAGGGTTAGGGTTAGGATTACAGTTAGGGTTAGGATTAGAGTTGATTTAGCGTTAGACTTAGCGTTAGGGTTAGGCTTAGGTTACAGCTATGGTGAGGTTTAGACTTATGGTTAAACATATGTTAGGGTTCTGGTGAGCGTTACGGTCAGGGTCAGGTTAGGCTTAAGGTTCGGGTTAGGGTTAGGGTTAGGGTTGGGATTACAGTTAGGGTTAAGATTAGAGTTGGTTTAGCGTTAGACTTAGCGTTAGGGTTAAGCTTGGGTTACGGCTATGGTGAGGTTTAGGCTTATGGTTAAACATATGTTAGGGTTCTGCTCAGCGTTACGGTCACGGTTATGTTAGGGTTAGGGTTCGGGTTACGGGTATGTTTAGGGCTAGGGTTGGGGTTAGGTTTAGGGTTGGGGTTGGTATTACAGTTAGGGTTAGGATTAGAGTTGGTTTAGCGTTAGACTTAGCGTTAGGGTTAGGCATAGGTTACGGCTATGGTGAGGTTTAGGCTTATGCTTAAACATATGTTAGGGTTCTGGTCAGCTTTACGGTCAGGGTCATGGTGAGAATTCAGGTTAGGCTTTAGGTTAGGGTTAGGCTTCGGGTTAGGGTTACATTTAGTCTTAGGGTTAGGCTTAGGGGTAAGAGTCGAGTTATTTTAGGGTTAGACTTAGCATTAGGACTAGGCCTAGGTTAGGGTTAGGTTTAGGTTTAGGGTTATGGTTAAACTTACGTTTGGGTTAGGGTGAGGGTTATGGTCAGGGTCCCGGTTTCGTTAGGGTTAGGGTTAGCGCTAGGGTTAGGATGACAGTTAGGGTTAGGATTAGAGTTGGTTTAGCGTTAGACTTAGCGTTAGGGTTAAGCTTAGGTTACGGCTATGGTGAGGTTTAGGCTTATGTTTAAACATATGTTAGGGTTCTGGTCAGCCTTACGGTCACGGTAAGGTTAGGGTTAGGGTTCGGATTACGGGTACGTTTAGGGCTAGGGTTAGGGTTAGGGTTGGGATTACAGTTAGGGTTAGGATTAGAGTTGGTTTAGCATTAGACTTAGCGTTAGGGTTAGGCATAGGTTACGGCTATGGTGAGGTTTAGGCTTATGGTTAAACATATGTTAGGGTTCTGGTCAGCGTTATGGTCATGGTCAGGTTAGGGCTAGGGTTCCGACTAGGGTTAGGGTTAGGGTTAGGGTTAGGATTACAGTTAGGGTTAGGATTAGAGTTGGTTTAGCGTTAGACTTAGCGTTAGGGTTAGGCATACGTTACGGCTATGGTGAGGTTTAGGCTTATGGTTACACCTATGTTAGGGTTCTGGTCAGCGTTATGGTCAGGGTCAGGGTCAGGTTAGGGCTAGGGTTCCGACTAGGGTTAAGATTAGGGTTAGGATTACAGTTAGGATTAGGATTAGAGATGATTTAGCGTTAGACTTAGCGTTAGGGTTAGGCTTAGGTTACGGCCATGGGAAGGTTTAGGCTCATGGTTAAACATATGTTAGGGTTCTGGTCAGCGTTACGGTCAGCGTCATGGTCAGGGTTTAGGTTAGGGTTCAGGTTAGGGTTAGGGTTAGGGTTAGGGTTGGGATTACAGTTAGGGTTAGGATTAGAGTTGATTTAGCATTAGACTTAGCGTTAGGGTTAGGCTTAGGTTACGGCTATGGTAAGGTTTAGGCTTATGGTTAAACATATGTTAGGGTTCTGGTCAGCGTTATGGTCAGGGTCAGGTTAGGGCTAGGGTTCCGGCTAGAGTTAGGGTTAGGGTTAGGATTACAGTTAGGGTTAGGATTAGAGTTGGTTTAGCGTTAGACTTAGTGTTAGGGTTAGGCTTAGGTTACGGCTATGGTGAGGTTTAGGCTTATGGTTAAACATATGTTAGGGTTCTGGTCAGCATTACGGTCAGGTTAGGGTTCAGGTTAGGATTAGGGTTCGGGTTACGGGTACCTTTAGGGTTAGGGTTAGGGTTAGGGTTGGGATTACAGTTAGGGTTAGGATTAGAGTTGGTTTAGCATTAGACTTAGCGTTAAGGTTAGGTTTAGATTACGGCTATGGTGAGGTTTAGGCTTATGGTTAAACATATGTTAGGGTTCTGTTCAGAGTTATGGTCAGGGTCAGGGTCAGGTTAGGGCTAGGGTTCCGGCTAGGGTTAGGGTTAGGGTTAGGGTTAGGATTACAGTTAGGGTTAGGATTAGAGTTGGTTTAGCGTTAGACTTAGCGTTAGGGTTAGGCTTAGGTTACAGCTATGGTGAGGTTTAGGCTTATGGTTAAACATATGTTAGGGTTCTGGTGAGCGTTACGGTCAGGGTCAGGGTCAGGTTAGGCTTAAGGTTCGGGTTATGGTTAGGTTTAGGGTTGGGATTACAGTTAGTGTTAAGATTAGAGTTGTTTTAGCGTTAGACTTAGCGTTAAGGTTAAGCTTGGGTTACGGCTATGGTGAGATTTAAGCTTATGGTTAAACATATGTTAGGGTTCTGGTCAGCATTACGGTCACGGTCAGGTTAGGGTTAGGGTTAACGTTCGGGTTACGGGTATGTTTAGGGCTGGGGTTAGGGTTAGGGTTAGGGTTAGGGTTGGGATTACAGTTAGGGTTAGGATTAGAGTTGGTTTAGCGTTAGACTTAGCGTTAGGGTTAAGCTTGGGTTACGGCTATGGTGAGGTTTAAGCTTATGGTTAAACATATGTTAGGGTTCTGGTCAGCGTTACGGTCAGGGTCATGGTCAGAATTCAGGTTAGGGTTCAGGTTAGGGTTAGGGTTCGGGTTAGGGTTACATTTAGGCTTAGGGTTAGGCTTAGGGGTAAGAGTCGGGTTATTTTAGGGTTAGACTTAGCATTAGGACTAGGCCTAGGTTAGGGTTAGGTTTAGGTTTAGGGTTATGGTTAAACTTACGTTTGGGTTAGGGTGAGGGTTATGGTCAGGGTCCCGGTTTGGTTAGGGTTAGGGTTAGCGCTAGGGTTAGGATGACAGTTAGGGTTAGGATTAGAGTTGGTTTAGCGTTAGACTTAGCATTAGGGTTAAGCTTAGGTTACGGCTATGGTGAGGTTTAGGCTTATGTTTAAACATATGTTAGGGTTCTGGTCAGCCTTATGGTCACGGTCAGGTTAGGGTTAGGGTTCGGGTTACGGGTACGTTTAGGGCTAGGGTTAGGGTTAGGGTTGGGATTACAGTTAGGGTTAGGATTAGAGTTGGTTTAGCGTTAGACTTAGCGTTAGGGTTAGGCATAGGTTACGGCTATGGTGAGGTTTAGGCTTATGGTTAAACATATGTTAGGGTTCTGGTCAGCGTTATGGTCAGGGTCAGGTTAGGGCTAGGGTTCCGACTAGGTTTAGGGTAAGGATTAGGGTTAGGATTACAGTTAGGGTTAGGATTAGAGTTGGTTTAGCGTTAGACTTAGCGTTAGGGTTAGGCTTAGGTTACGGCCATGGTGAGGTTTAGGCTTATGGTTAAACATATGTTAGGGTTCTGGTCAGCGTTACGGTCAGGGTCATGGTCAGGGTTTAGGTTAGGGTTCAGGTTAGGGTTAGGGTTCGGGTTAGGGTTAGGGTTAAGGTTGGGATTACAGTTAGGGTTAGGATTAGAGTTGGTTTAGCATTAGACTTAGCGTTAGGGTTAGGCTTAGGTTACGGCTATGGTAAGGTTTAGGCTTATGGTTAAACATATGTTAGGGTTCTGGTCAGCGTTATGGTCAGGGTCAGGTTAGGGCTAGGGTTCCGGCGATAGTTAGGGTTAGGGTTAGGATTACATTTAGGGTTTGGATTAGAGTTGGTTTAGCGTTAGACTTAACGTTAGGGTTAGACTTAGGTTACGGCTATGGTGAGGTTTAGGCTTATGGTTAAACATATGTTAGGGTTCTGGTCAGCATTACGGTCAGGTTAGGGTTCAGGTTAGGATTAGGGTTCGGGTTACGGGTACCTTTAGGGTTAGGGTTAGGGTTAGGATTGGGATTACAGTTAGGGTTAGGATTAGAGTTGGTTTAGCATTAGACTTAGCGTTAGGGTTAGGTTTAGATTACGGCTATGGTGAGGTTTAGGCTTATGGTTAAACATATGTTAGGGTTCTGGTCAGCGTTATGTTCAGGGTCAGGGTCAGGTTAGGGCTAGGGTTCCGGCTAGGGTTAGGGTTAGGGTTAGGGTTAGGATTACAGTTAGGGTTAGGATTAGAGTTGGTTTAGCGTTAGACTTAACGTTAGGGTTAGACTTAGGTTACAGCTATGGTGAGGTTTGGGCTTATGGTTAAACATATGTTAGGGTTCTGGTCAGCGTTACGGTCACGGTCAGGTTAGGGTTACGGTTAGGGTTCGGGTTACGGGTATGTTTAGGGCTAGGGTTAGGGTTAGGGTTAGGGTTAGGGTTGGGATTACAGTTAGGGTTAGGATGAGAGTTGGTTTAGCGTTAGACTTAGCGTTAATGTTAGGCATAGGTTACGGCTATGGTAAGGTTTAGGCTTATGCTTAAACATATGTTAGGGTTCTGGTCAGCGTTACGGTCAGGGTCATGGTCAGAATTCAGGTTAGACTTCAGGTTAGGGTTAGGGTTCGGGTTAGGGTTACATTTAGGCTTAGGGTTAGGCTTAGGGGTAAGAGACGGGTTATTTTAGGGTTAGACTTAGCATTAGGACTAGGCCTAGGTTAGGGTTAGGTTTAGGTTTAGGGTTATGGTTAAACTTACGTTTGGGTTAGGGTGAGGATTATGGTCAGGGTCCCGGTTTGGTTAGGGTTAGGGTTAGCGCTAGAGTTAGGATGACAGTTAGGGTTAGGATTAGAGTTGGTTTAGCGTTAGACTTAGCATTAGGGTTAAGCTTAGGTTACGGCTATGGTGAGGTTTAGGCTTATGTTTAAACATATGTTAGGGTTCTGGTCAGCCTTACGGTCACGGTAAGGTTAAGGTTAGGGTTCGGGTTACGGGTACGTTTAAGGCTAGGGTTAGGGTTAGGGTTGGGATTACAGTTAGGGTTAGGATTAGAGTTGGTTTAGCGTTAGACTTAGCGTTAGGGTTAGACATAGGTTACGGCTATGGTGAGGTTTAGGCTTATGCTTAAACATATGTTAGGGTTCTGGTCAGCGTTACGGTCAGGGTCATGGTCAGAATTCAGGTTAGGCTTCAGCTTAGGGTTAGGGTTCGGGTTAAGGTTATATTTAGGCTTAGAGTTAGGCTTAGGGTTAAGAGTCGGGTTATTTTAGGGTTAGACTTATCATTAGAACTAGGCCTAGGTTAGGGTTAGGTTTAGGTTTAGGGTTATGGTTAAACTTACGATTGGGTTAGGGTGAGAGTTATGATCAGGGTCCCGGTTTGGTTAGGGTTAGGGTTAGCGCTAGGGTTAGGATGACAGTTAGGGTTAGGATTAGAGTTGGTTTAGCGTTAGAATTAGCGTTATGGTTAAGCTTAGGTTACGGCTACGGTGTGGTTTAGGCTTATGTTTAAACATATGTTAGGGTTCTGGTCAGCATTACGGTCACGGTCAGGTTAGGGTTAGGGTTCGGGTTACGGGTATGTTTAGGGCTAGAGTTAGGGTTAGGGTTGGGATTACAGTTAGGGTTAGGATTAGAGTTGGTTTAGCGTTAGACTTAGCGTTAGCGTTATGCTTAGGTTACAGCTGTCGTGAGGTTTAGGCTTATGGTTAAACATATGTTAGGGTTCTGGTCAGCGTTATGTTCAGGGTCAGGGTCAGGTTAGGGCTAGGGTTCCGGCTAGGGTTAGGGTTAGGGTTAGGGTTAGGATTACAGTTAGGGTTAGGATTAGAGTTGGTTTAGCGTTAGACTTAGCGTTAGGGTTAGGCTTAGGTTACAGCTATGGTGAGGTTTAGGCTTATGGTTAAACATATGTTAGGGTTCTGGTGAGCGTTACGGTCAGGGTGAGGGTCAGGTTAGACTTAGGGTTCGGGTTAGGGTTAGGGTTAGGGTTAGGATTACAGTTAGGGTTAAGATTAGAGTTGGTTTAGCGTTAGACTTAGCGTTAGGGTTAAGCCCGAGTTACGGCTATGGTGAGGTTTAGGCTTATGGTTAAACATATGTTAGGGTTCTGGTCAGCATTACGGTCACGGTCAGGTTAGGGTTAGGGTTAGCGTTCGGGTTACGGGTATGTTTAGGGCTAGGGTTAGGGTTAAGGTTAGGGTTAGGGTTGGGATTACAGTTAGGGTTAGGATTAGAGTTGGTTTAGCGTTAGACTTAGTGTTACGGTTAGGCATAGGTTACGGCTATGGTGAGATTTAGGCTTATGCTTAAACATATGTTAGGGTTCTGGTCAGCGTTACGGTCAGGGTCATGGTCAGAATTCAGGTTAGGGTTCAGGTTAGGGTTAGGGTTCGGGTTAGGGTTACATTTAGGCTTAGGGTTAGGCTTAGGGGTAAGAGTCGGGTTATTTTAGGGTTAGACTTAGCATTAGGACTAGTCCTAGGTTAGGGTTAGGTTTAGGTTTAGGGTTATGGTTAAACTTACGTTTGGGTTAGGGTGAGGGTTATGGTCAGGGTCCCGGTTTGGTTAGGGTTAGGGTTAGCGCTAGGGTTAGGATGACAGTTAGGGTTAGGATTAGAGTTGGTTTAGCGTTAGACTTAGCATTAGGGTTAAGCTTAGGTTACGGCTATGGTGAGGTTTAGGCTTATGTTTAAACATATGTTAGGGTTCTGGTCAGCCTTACGGTCACGGTCAGGTTAGGGTTAGGGTTCGGGTTACGGGTACGTTTAGGGGTAGAGTTAGGGTTAGGGTTGGGATTACAGTTAGGGTTAGGATTAGAGTTGGTTTAGCGTTAGGGTTAGGCATAGGTTACGGCTATGGTGAGGTTTAGGCTTATGGTTAAACATATGTTAGGGTTCTGGTCAGCGTTATGGTCAGGGTCAGGTTAGGGCTAGTGTTCCGGCTAGGGTTAGGGTTAGGGTTAGGGTTAGGATTACAGTTAGGGTTAGGATTAGAGTTGGTTTAGCGTTCGACTTAGCGTTAGGGTTAGGCTTAGGTTACGGCTATGGTGAGGTTTAGGCTTATGGTTAAACATATGTTAGGGTTCTGGTCAGCGTTATGGTCAGGATCAGGGTCAGGTTAGGGCTAGGGTTCCGGCTAGGGTTAAGATTAGGGCTAGGATTACAGTTAGGGTTAGGATTAGAGTTGGTTTAGCGTTAGACTTAGCGTTAGGGTTAGGCTTAGGTTACGGCCATGGTGAGGTTTAGGCTTATGGTTAAACATATGTTAGGGTTCTGGTCAACGTTACGGTCAGGGTCATGGTCAGGGTTGAGGTTAGGGTTCAGGTTAGGGTTAGGGTTCGGGTTAGGGTTAGAGTTAGGGTTGGGATTACAGTTAGGGTTAGGATTAGAGTTGGTTTAGCATTAGACTTAGCGTTAGGGTTAGGCTTAGGTTACGGCTATGGTAAGGTTTAGGCTTATGGTTAAACATATGTTAGGGTTCTGGTCAGCGTTATGGTCAGGGTCAGGTTAGGGCTAGGGTTCCGGCTAGAGTTAGGGTTAGGGTTAGGATTACAGTTAGGGTTAGGATTAGAGTTGGTTTAGCATTAGACTTAGCGTTAGGGTTAGGCATAGGTTACGGCTATGGTGAGTTTTAGGCTTATGGTTAAACATATGTTAGGGTTCTGGTCAGCGTTACGGTCAGGTTAGGGTTCAGGTTAGGATTAGGGTTCGGGTTACGGGTACCTTTAGGGTTAGGGTTAGGGTTAGGGTTGGGATTACAGTTAGGGTTAGGATTAGAGTTGATTTAGCATTAGACTTAGCGTTAGGGTTAGGTTTAGATTACGACTATGGTGAGGTTTAGGCTTATGGTTAAACATATGTTAGGGTTCTGGTCAGCGTTATGGTCAGGGTCAGGGTCAGGTTAGGGCTAGGGTTCCGGCTAGGGTTAGGGTTAAGGTTAGGGTTAGGATTACAGTTAGGGTTAGGATTAGAGTTGGTTTAGCGTTAGACTTAGCGTTAGGGTTAGGCTTAGGTTACAGCTATGGTGAGGTTTAGGCTTATGGTTAAACATATGTTAGGGTTCTGGTGAGCGTTACGGTCAGGGTCAGGGTCAGGTTAGGCTTAAGGTTCGGATTATGGTTAAGTTTAGGGTTGGGATTACAGTTAGGGTTAAGATTAGAGTTGTTTTAGCGTTAGACTTAGCGTTAGGGTTAAGCTTGGGTTACGGCTATGGTGAGCTTTAGGCTTATGGTTAAACATATGTTAGGGTTCTGGTCAGCATTACGGTCACAGTCAGGTTAGGGTTAGGGTTAGGGTTCGGGTTACGGGTATGTTTAGGGCTAGGGTTAGGGTTAGGGTTAGGGTTAGGGTTGGGATTACAGTTAGGGTTAGGATTAGAGTTGGTTTAGCGTTAGACTTAGTGTTACGGTTAGGCATAGGTTACGGCTATGGTGAGGTTTAGGCTTATTCTTAAACATATGTTAGGGTTCTGGTCAGCGTTACAGTCAGGGTCATGGTCAGAATTCAGGTTAGGGTTCAGGTTAGGGTTAGGGTTCGGGTTAGGGTTACATTTAGGCTTAGGGTTAGGCTTAGGGGTAAGAGTCGGGTTATTTTAGGGTTAGACTTAGCATTAGGACTAGGCCTAGGTTAGGGTTAGGTTTAGGTTTAGGGTTATGGTTAAACTTACGTTTGGGTTAGGGTGAGGGTTATGGTCAGGGTCCCGGTTTGGTTAGGGTTAGGGTTAGCGCTAGGGTTAGGATGACAGTTAGGGTTAGGATTAGAGTTGGTTTAGCGTTAGACTTAGCATTAGGGTTAAGCTTAGGTTACGGCTATGGTGAGGTTTAGGCTTATGTTTAAACATATGTTAGGGTTCTGGTCAGCCTTACGGTCACGGTCAGGTTAGGGTTAGGGTTCGGGTTACGGGTACGTTTAGGGCTAGGGTTAGGGTTGGGATTACAGTTAGGGTTAGGATTAGAGTTGGTTTAGCGTTAGACTTTGCGTTAGGGTTAGGCTTAGGTTACGGCTATGATGAGGTTTAGGCTTATGGTTAAACATATGTTAGGGTTCTGGTCAGCGTTATGGTCAGGGTCAGGTTAGGGCTAGGGTTCCGGCTAGGTTTAGGGTTAGGGTTAGGGTTAGGATTACAGTTAGGGTTAGGATTAGAGTTGATTTAGCGTTCGACTTAGCGTTAGGGTTAGGCTTAGGTTACGGCTATGGTGAGGTTTAGGCTTATGGTTACACCTATGTTAGGGTTCTGGTCAGCGTTATGGTCAGGGTCAGGGTCAGGTTAGGGCTAGGGTTCCGGCTAGGGTTAAGATTAGGGTTAGGATTACAGTTAGGGTTAGGATTAGAGTTGGTTTAGCGTTCGACTTAGCGTTAGGGTTAGGCTTAGGTTATGGCCATGGTGAGGTTTAGGCTTATGGTTAAACATATGTTAGGGTTCTGGTCAGCGTTACGGTCAGGGTCATGGTCAGGGTTTAGGTTAGGGTTCAGGTTAGGGTTAGGGTTCGGGTTAGGGTTAGGGTTAGGGTTGGGATTACAGTTAGGGTTAAGATTAGAGTTGGTTTAGCATTAGACTTAGCGTTAGGGTTAGGCTTAGGTTACGGCTATGGTAAGGTTTAGGCTTATGGTTAAACATATGTTAGGGTTCTGGTCAGCGTTACGGTCACAGTCAGGTTAGGGTTACGGTTAGAGTTCGGGTTACGGGTATGTTTAGGGCTAGGGTTAGGGTTAGGGTTAGGGTTGGGATTACAGTTAGGGTTAGGATTAGAGTTGGTTTAGCGTTAGACTTAGCGTTAAGGTTAGGCATAGATTACGGCTATGGTGAGGTTTAGGCTTATGCTTAAACATATGTTAGGGTTCTGGTCAGCGTTACGGTCAGGGTCATGGTCAGAATTCAGGTTAGGCTTCAGCTTAGGGTTAGGGTTCGGGTTAGGGTTACATTTAGGCTTAGGGTTAGGCTTAGGGGTAAGAGTCGGGTTATTTTAGGGTTAGACTTAGCATTAGGACTAGGCCTAGGTTAGGGTTAGGTTTAGGTTTAGGGTTATGGTTAAACTTACGTTTAGGTTAGGGTGAGGGTTATGGTCAGGGTCCCGGTTTGGTTAGGGTTAGGGTTAGCGCTAGGGTTAGGATGACAGTTAGGGTTAGGATTAGAGTTGGTTTATCGTTAGACTTAGCATTAGGGTTAAGCTTAGGTTACGGCTATGGTGAGGTTTAGGCTTATGTTTAAACATATGTTAGGGTTCTGGTCAGCCTTACGGTCACGGTCAGGTTAGGGTTAAGGTTCGGGTTACGGGTACGTTTAAGGCTAGGGTTAGGGTTAGGGTTGGGATTACAGTTAGGGTTAGGATTAGAGTTGGTTTAGCGTTAGACTTAGCGTTAGGGTTAGACATAGGTTACGGCTATGGTGAGGTTTAGGCTTATGGTTAAACATATGTTAGGGTTCTGGTCAGCGTTATGGTCAGGGTCAGGTTAGGGCTAGGGTTCCGGCTAGGGTTAGGGTTAGGGTTAGGGTTAGGATTACAGTTAGGGTTAGGATTAGAGTTGGTTTAGCGTTAGACTTAGCGTTAGGGTTAGGCTTAGGTTACGGCTATGGTGAGGTTTAGGCTTATGGTTACACCTATGTTAGGGTTCTGGTCAGCGTTACGGTCACGGTCAGGTTAGGGTTAGGGTTAAGGTTCGGGTTACGGATATGTTTAGGGCTAGGGTTAGGGTTAGGGTTAGGGTTGGGATTACAGTTAAGGTTAGGATTAGAGTTGGTTTAGCGTTAGACTTAGCGTTAGGGTTAGGCATAGGTTACGGCTATGGTGAGGTTTAGGCTTATGGTTAAACATATGTTAGGGTTCTGGTCAGCGTTACGGTCACAGTCAGGTTAGGGTTACGGTTAGAGTTCGGGTTACGGGTATGTTTAGGGCTAGGGTTAGGGTTAGGGTTAGGGTTGGGATTACAGTTAGGGTTAGGATTAGAGTTGGTTTAGCGTTAGACTTAGCGTTAAGGTTAGGCATAGGTTACGGCTATGGTGAGGTTTAGGCTTATGCTTAAACATATGTTAGGGTTCTGGTCAGCGTTACGGTCAGGGTCATGGTCAGAATTCAGGTTAGGCTTCAGCTTAGGGTTAGGGTTCGGGTTAGGGTTACATTTAGGCTTAGGGTTAGGCTTAGGGGTAAGAGTCGGGTTATTTTAGGGTTAGACTTAGCATTAGGACTAGGCCTAGGTTAGGGTTAGGTTTAGGTTTAGGGTTATGGTTAAACTTACGTTTAGGTTAGGGTGAGGGTTATGGTCAGGGTCCCGGTTTGGTTAGGGTTAGGGTTAGCGCTAGGGTTAGGATGACAGTTAGGGTTAGGATTAGAGTTGGTTTATCGTTAGACTTAGCATTAGAGTTAAGCTTAGGTTACGGCTATGGTGAGGTTTAGGCTTATGTTTAAACATATGTTAGGGTTCTGGTCAGCCTTACGGTCACGGTCAGGTTAGGGTTAAGGTTCGGGTTACGGGTACGTTTAAGGCTAGGGTTAGGGTTAGGGTTGGGATTACAGTTAGGGTTAGGATTAGAGTTGGTTTAGCGTTAGACTTAGCGTTAGGGTTAGACATAGGTTACGGCTATGGTGAGGTTTAGGCTTATGGTTAAACATATGTTAGGGTTCTGGTCAGCGTTATGGTCAGGGTCAGGTTAGGGCTAGGGTTCCGGCTAGGGTTAGGGTTAGGGTTAGGGTTAGGATTACAGTTAGGGTTAGGATTAGAGTTGGTTTAGCGTTCGACTTAGCGTTAGGGTTAGGCTTAGGTTACGGCTATGGTGAGGTTTAGGCTTATGATTAAACATATGTTAGGGTTCTGGTCAACGTTACGGTCAGGGTCATGGTCAGGGTTGAGGTTAGGGTTCAGGTTAGGGTTAGGGTTCGGGTTAGGGTTAGAGTTAGGGTTGGGATTACAGTTAGGGTTAGGATTAGAGTTGGTTTAGCATTAGACTTAGCGTTAGGGTTAGGCTTAGGTTACGGCTATGGTAAGGTTTAGGCTTATGGTTAAACATATGTTAGGGTTCTGGTCAGCGTTATGGTCAGGGTCAGGTTAGGGCTAGGGTTCCGGCTAGAGTTAGGGTTAGGGTTAGGATTACAGTTAGGGTTAGGATTAGAGTTGGTTTAGCGTTAGACTTAGCGTTAGGGTTAGGCATAGGTTACGGCTATGGTGAGGTTTAGGCTTATGGTTAAACATATGTTAGGGTTCTGGTCAGCGTTACGGTCAGGTTAGGGTTCAGGTTAGGATTAGGGTTCGGGTTACGGGTACCTTTAGGGTTAGGGTTAGGGTTAGGGTTGGGATTACAGTTAGGGTTAGGATTAGAGTTGATTTAGCATTAGACTTAGCGTTAGGGTTAGGTTTAGATTACGACTATGGTGAGGTTTAGGCTTATGGTTAAACATATGTTAGGGTTCTGGTCAGCGTTATGGTCAGGGTCAGGGTCAGGTTAGGGCTAGGGTTCCGGCTAGGGTTAGGGTTAGGGTTAGGGTTAGGATTACAGTTAGGGTTAGGATTAGAGTTGGTTTAGCGTTAGACTTAGCGTTAGGGTTAGGCTTAGGTTACAGCTATGGTGAGGTTTAGGCTTATGGTTAAACATATGTTAGGGTTCTGGTGAGCGTTACGGTCAGGGTCAGGGTCAGGTTAGGCTTAAGGTTCGGATTATGGTTAAGTTTAGGGTTGGGATTACAGTTAGGGTTAAGATTAGAGTTGTTTTAGCGTTAGACTTAGCGTTAGGGTTAAGCTTGGGTTACGGCTATGGTGAGCTTTAGGCTTATGGTTAAACATATGTTAGTGTTCTGGTCAGCATTACGGTCACGGTCAGGTTAGGGTTAGGGTTCGGGTTACGGGTATGTTTAGGGCTAGGGTTAGGGTTAGGGTTAGGGTTAGGGTTGGGATTACAGTTAGGGTTAGGATTAGAGTTGGTTTAGCGTTAGACTTAGTGTTACGGTTAGGCATAGGTTACGGCTATGGTGAGGTTTAGGCTTATGCTTAAACATATGTTAGGGTTCTGGTCAGCGTTACAGTCAGGGTCATGGTCAGAATTCAGGTTAGGGTTCAGGTTAGGGTTAGGGTTCGGGTTAGGGTTACATTTAGGCTTAGGGTTAGGCTTAGGGGTAAGAGTCGGGTTATTTTAGGGTTAGACTTAGCATTAGGACTAGGCCTAGGTTAGGGTTAGGTTTAGGTTTAGGGTTATGGTTAAACTTACGTTTGGGTTAGGGTGAGGGTTATGGTCAGGGTCCCGGTTTGGTTAGGGTTAGTGTTAGCGCTAGGGTTAGGATGACAGTTAGGGTTAGGATTAGAGTTGGTTTAGCGTTAGACTTAGCATTAGGGTTAAGCTTAGGTTACGGCTATGGTGAGGTTTAGGCTTATGTTTAAACATATGTTAGGGTTCTGGTCAGCCTTACGGTCACGGTCAGGTTAGGGTTAGGGTTCGGGTTACGGGTACGTTTAGGGCTAGGGTTAGGGTTGGGATTACAGTTAGGGTTAGGATTAGAGTTGGTTTAGCGTTAGACTTTGCGTTAGGGTTAGGCTTAGGTTACGGCTATGATGAGGTTTAGGCTTATGGTTAAACATATGTTAGGGTTCTGGTCAGCGTTATGGTCAGGGTCAGGTTAGGGCTAGGGTTCCGGCTAGGTTTAGGGTTAGGGTTAGGGTTAGGATTACAGTTAGGGTTAGGATTAGAGTTGATTTAGCGTTCGACTTAGCGTTAGGGTTAGGCTTAGGTTACGGCTATGGTGAGGTTTAGGCTTATGGTTACACCTATGTTAGGGTTCTGGTCAGCGTTATGGTCAGGGTCAGGGTCAGGTTAGGGCTAGGGTTCCGGCTAGGGTTAAGATTAGGGTTAGGATTACAGTTAGGGTTAGGATTAGAGTTGGTTTAGCGTTAGACTTAGCGTTAGGGTTAGGCTTAGGTTATGGCCATGGTGAGGTTTAGGCTTATGGTTAAACATATGTTAGGGTTCTGGTCAGCGTTACGGTCAGGGTCATGGTCAGGGTTTAGGTTAGGGTTCAGGTTAGGGTTAGGGTTCGGGTTAGGGTTAGGGTTAGGGTTGGGATTACAGTTAGGGTTAAGATTAGAGTTGGTTTAGCATTAGACTTAGCGTTAGGGTTAGGCTTAGGTTACGGCTATGGTAAGGTTTAGGCTTATGGTTAAACATATGTTAGGGTTCTGGTCAGCGTTACGGTCACAGTCAGGTTAGGGTTACGGTTAGAGTTCGGGTTACGGGTATGTTTAGGGCTAGGGTTAGGGTTAGGGTTAGGGTTGGGATTACAGTTAGGGTTAGGATTAGAGTTGGTTTAGCGTTAGACTTAGCGTTAAGGTTAGGCATAGGTTACGGCTATGGTGAGGTTTAGGCTTATGCTTAAACATATGTTAGGGTTCTGGTCAGCGTTACGGTCAGGGTCATGGTCAGAATTCAGGTTAGGCTTCAGCTTAGGGTTAGGGTTCGGGTTAGGGTTACATTTAGGCTTAGGGTTAGGCTTAGGGGTAAGAGTCGGGTTATTTTAGGGTTAGACTTAGCATTAGGACTAGGCCTAGGTTAGGGTTAGGTTTAGGTTTAGGGTTATGGTTAAACTTACGTTTAGGTTAGGGTGAGGGTTATGGTCAGGGTCCCGGTTTGGTTAGGGTTAGGGTTAGCGCTAGGGTTAGGATGACAGTTAGGGTTAGGATTAGAGTTGGTTTATCGTTAGACTTAGCATTAGGGTTAAGCTTAGGTTACGGCTATGGTGAGGTTTAGGCTTATGTTTAAACATATGTTAGGGTTCTGGTCAGCCTTACGGTCACGGTCAGGTTAGGGTTAAGGTTCGGGTTACGGGTACGTTTAAGGCTAGGGTTAGGGTTAGGGTTGGGATTACAGTTAGGGTTAGGATTAGAGTTGGTTTAGCGTTAGACTTAGCGTTAGGGTTAGACATAGGTTACGGCTATGGTGAGGTTTAGGCTTATGGTTAAACATATGTTAGGGTTCTGGTCAGCGTTATGGTCAGGGTCAGGTTAGGGCTAGGGTTCCGGCTAGGGTTAGGGTTAGGGTTAGGGTTAGGATTACAGTTAGGGTTAGGATTAGAGTTGGTTTAGCGTTCGACTTAGCGTTAGGGTTAGGCTTAGGTTACGGCTATGGTGAGGTTTAGGCTTATGGTTACACCTATGTTAGGGTTCTGGTCAGCGTTACGGTCACGGTCAGGTTAGGGTTAGGGTTAAGGTTCGGGTTACGGATATGTTTAGGGCTAGGGTTAGGGTTAGGGTTAGGGTTGGGATTACAGTTAAGGTTAGGATTAGAGTTGGTTTAGCGTTAGACTTAGCGTTAGGGTTAGGCATAGGTTACGGCTATGGTGAGGTTTAGGCTTATGGTTAAACATATGTTAGGGTTCTGGTCAGCGTTACGGTCACAGTCAGGTTAGGGTTACGGTTAGAGTTCGGGTTACGGGTATGTTTAGGGCTAGGGTTAGGGTTAGGGTTAGGGTTGGGATTACAGTTAGGGTTAGGATTAGAGTTGGTTTAGCGTTAGACTTAGCGTTAAGGTTAGGCATAGGTTACGGCTATGGTGAGGTTTAGGCTTATGCTTAAACATATGTTAGGGTTCTGGTCAGCGTTACGGTCAGGGTCATGGTCAGAATTCAGGTTAGGCTTCAGCTTAGGGTTAGGGTTCGGGTTAGGGTTACATTTAGGCTTAGGGTTAGGCTTAGGGGTAAGAGTCGGGTTATTTTAGGGTTAGACTTAGCATTAGGACTAGGCCTAGGTTAGGGTTAGGTTTAGGGTTATGGTTAAACTTACGATTGGGTTAGGGTGAGAGTTATGGTCAGGGTCCCGGTTTGGTTATGGTTAGGGTTAACGCTAGGGTTAGGATGACAGTTAGGGTTAGGATTAGAGTTGGTTTAGCGTTCGACTTAGCGTTAGGGTTAGGCTTAGGTTACGGCTATGGTGAGGTTTAGGCTTATGGTTACACCTATGTTAGGGTTCTGGTCAGCGTTACGGTCAGGGTCAGGGTCAGGTTAGGCTTAAGGTTCGGATTATGGTTAAGTTTAGGGTTGGGATTACAGTTAGGGTTAAGATTAGAGTTGTTTTAGCGTTAGACTTAGCGTTAGGGTTAAGCTTGGGTTACGGCTATGGTGAGCTTTAGGCTTATGGTTAAACATATGTTAGGGTTCTGGTCAGCATTACGGTCACGGTCAGGTTAGGGTTAGGGTTAGGGTTCGGGTTACGGGTATGTTTAGGGCTAGGGTTAGGGTTAGGGTTAGGGTTAGGGTTGGGATTACAGTTAGGGTTAGGATTAGAGTTGGTTTAGCGTTAGACTTAGTGTTACGGTTAGGCATAGGTTACGGCTATGGTGAGGTTTAGGCTTATGCTTAAACATATGTTAGGGTTCTGGTCAGCGTTACAGTCAGGGTCATGGTCAGAATTCAGGTTAGACTTCAGGTTAGGGTTAGGGTTCGGGTTAGGGTTACATTTAGGCTTAGGGTTAGGCTTAGGGGTAAGAGTCGGGTTATTTTAGGGTTAGACTTAGCATTAGGACTAGGCCTAGGTTAGGGTTAGGTTTAGGTTTAGGGTTATGGTTAAACTTACGTTTGGGTTAGGGTGAGGGTTATGGTCAGGGTCCCGGTTTGGTTAGGGTTAGGGTTAGCGCTAGGGTTAGGATGACAGTTAGGGTTAGGATTAGAGTTGGTTTAGCGTTAGACTTAGCATTAGGGTTAAGCTTAGGTTACGGCTATGGTGAGGTTTAGGCTTATGTTTAAACATATGTTAGGGTTCTGGTCAGCCTTACGGTCACGGTCAGGTTAGGGTTAGGGTTCGGGTTACGGGTACGTTTAGGGCTAGGGTTAGGGTTGGGATTACAGTTAGGGTTAGGATTAGAGTTGGTTTAGCGTTAGACTTTGCGTTAGGGTTAGACTTAGGTTACGACTATGGTGAGGTTTAGGCTTATGGTTAAACATATGTTAGGGTTCTGGTCAGCGTTATGGTCAGGGTCAGGTTAGGGCTAGGGTTCCGGCTAGGTTTAGGGTTAGGGTTAGGGTTAGGATTACAGTTAGGGTTAGGATTAGAGTTGGTTTAGCGTTAGACTTAGCGTTAGGGTTAGGCTTAGGTTACGGCTATGGTGAGGTTTAGGCTTATGGTTACACCTATGTTAGGGTTCTGGTCAGCGTTATGGTCAGGGTCAGGGTCAGGTTAGGGCTAGGGTTCCGGCTAGGGTTAAGATTAGGGTTAGGATTACAGTTAGGGTTAGGATTAGAGTTGGTTTAGCGTTAGACTTAGCGTTAGGGTTAGGCTTAGGTTATGGCCATGGTGAGGTTTAGGCTTATGGTTAAACATATGTTAGGGTTCTGGTCAGCGTTACGGTCAGGGTCATGGTCAGGGTTTAGGTTAGGGTTCAGGTTAGGGTTAGGGTTCGGGTTAGGGTTAGGGTTAGGGTTGGGATTACAGTTAGGGTTAAGATTAGAGTTGGTTTAGCATTAGACTTAGCGTTAGGGTTAGGCTTAGGTTACGGCTATGGTAAGGTTTAGGCTTATGGTTAAACATATGTTAGGGTTCTGGTCAGCGTTACGGTCACAGTCAGGTTAGGGTTACGGTTAGAGTTCGGGTTACGGGTATGTTTAGGGCTAGGGTTAGGGTTAGGGTTAGGGTTGGGATTACAGTTAGGGTTAGGATTAGAGTTGGTTTAGCGTTAGACTTAGCGTTAAGGTTAGGCATAGGTTACGGCTATGGTGAGGTTTAGGCTTATGCTTAAACATATGTTAGGGTTCTGGTCAGCGTTACGGTCAGGGTCATGGTCAGAATTCAGGTTAGGCTTCAGCTTAGGGTTAGGGTTCGGGTTAGGGTTACATTTAGGCTTAGGGTTAGGCTTAGGGGTAAGAGTCGGGTTATTTTAGGGTTAGACTTAGCATTAGGACTAGGCCTAGGTTAGGGTTAGGTTTAGGTTTAGGGTTATGGTTAAACTTACGTTTAGGTTAGGGTGAGGGTTATGGTCAGGGTCCCGGTTTGGTTAGGGTTAGGGTTAGCGCTAGGGTTAGGATGACAGTTAGGGTTAGGATTAGAGTTGGTTTAGCGTTAGACTTAGCATTAGGGTTAAGCTTAGGTTACGGCTATGGTGAGGTTTAGGCTTATGTTTAAACATATGTTAGGGTTCTGGTCAGCCTTACGGTCACGGTCAGGTTAGGGTTAAGGTTCGGGTTACGGGTACGTTTAAGGCTAGGGTTAGGGTTAGGGTTGGGATTACAGTTAGGGTTAGGATTAGAGTTGGTTTAGCGTTAGACTTAGCGTTAGGGTTAGACATAGGTTACGGCTATGGTGAGGTTTAGGCTTATGGTTAAACATATGTTAGGGTTCTGGTCAGCGTTATGGTCAGGGTCAGGTTAGGGCTAGGGTTCCGGCTAGGGTTAGGGTTAGGGTTAGGGTTAGGATTACAGTTAGGGTTAGGATTAGAGTTGGTTTAGCGTTCGACTTAGCGTTAGGGTTAGGCTTAGGTTACGGCTATGGTGAGGTTTAGGCTTATGGTTAAACATATGTTAGGGTTCTGGTCAACGTTACGGTCAGGGTCATGGTCAGGGTTGAGGTTAGGGTTCAGGTTAGGGTTAGGGTTCGGGTTAGGGTTAGAGTTAGGGTTGGGATTACAGTTAGGGTTAGGATTAGAGTTGGTTTAGCATTAGACTTAGCGTTAGGGTTAGGCTTAGGTTACGACTATGGTAAGGTTTAGGCTTATGGTTAAACATATGTTAGGGTTCTGGTCAGCGTTATGGTCAGGGTCAGGTTAGGGCTAGGGTTCCGGCTAGAGTTAGGGTTAGGGTTAGGATTACAGTTAGGGTTAGGATTAGAGTTGGTTTAGCGTTAGACTTAGCGTTAGGGTTAGGCATAGGTTACGGCTATGGTGAGGTTTAGGCTTATGGTTAAACATATGTTAGGGTTCTGGTCAGCGTTACGGTCAGGTTAGGGTTCAGGTTAGGATTAGGGTTCGGGTTACGGGTACCTTTAGGGTTAGGGTTAGGGTTAGGGTTGGGATTACAGTTAGGGTTAGGATTAGAGTTGATTTAGCATTAGACTTAGCGTTAGGGTTAGGTTTAGATTACGACTATGGTGAGGTTTAGGCTTATGGTTAAACATATGTTAGGGTTCTGGTCAGCGTTATGGTCAGGGTCAGGGTCAGGTTAGGGCTAGGGTTCCGGCTAGGGTTAGGGTTAGGGTTAGGGTTAGGATTATAGTTAGGGTTAGGATTAGAGTTGGTTTAGCGTTAGACTTAGCGTTAGGGTTAGGCTTAGGTTACAGCTATGGTGAGGTTTAGGCTTATGGTTAAACATATGTTAGGGTTCTGGTGAGCGTTACGGTCAGGGTCAGGGTCAGGTTAGGCTTAAGGTTCGGATTATGGTTAAGTTTAGGGTTGGGATTACAGTTAGGGTTAAGATTAGAGTTGTTTTAGCGTTAGACTTAGCGTTAGGGTTAAGCTTGGGTTACGGCTATGGTGAGGTTTAGGCTTATGGTTAAACATATGTTAGTGTTCTGGTCAGCATTACGGTCACGGTCAGGTTAGGGTTAGGGTTAAGGTTCGGGTTACGGGTATGTTTAGGGCTAGGGTTAGGGTTAGGGTTAGGGTTAGGGTTGGGATTACAGTTAGGGTTAGGATTAGAGTTGGTTTAGCGTTAGACTTAGTGTTACGGTTAGGCATAGGTTACGGCTATGGTGAGGTTTAGGCTTATGCTTAAACATATGTTAGGGTTCTGGTCAGCGTTACAGTCAGGGTCATGGTCAGAATTCAGGTTAGGGTTCAGGTTAGGGTTAGGGTTCGGGTTAGGGTTACATTTAGGCTTAGGGTTAGGCTTAGGGGTAAGAGTCGGGTTATTTTAGGGTTAGACTTAGCATTAGGACTAGGCCTAGGTTAGGGTTAGGTTTAGGTTTAGGGTTATGGTTAAACTTACGTTTGGGTTAGGGTGAGGGTTATGGTCAGGGTCCCGGTTTGGTTAGGGTTAGGGTTAGCGCTAGGGTTAGGATGACAGTTAGGGTTAGGATTAGAGTTGGTTTAGCGTTAGACTTAGCATTAGGGTTAAGCTTAGGTTACGGCTATGGTGAGGTTTAGGCTTATGTTTAAACATATGTTAGGGTTCTGGTCAGCCTTACGGTCACGGTCAGGTTAGGGTTAGGGTTCGGGTTACGGGTACGTTTAGGGCTAGGGTTAGGGTTGGGATTACAGTTAGGGTTAGGATTAGAGTTGGTTTAGCGTTAGACTTAGCGTTAGGGTTAGACATAGGTTACGGCTATGGTGAGGTTTAGGCTTATGGTTAAACATATGTTAGGGTTCTGGTCAGCGTTATGGTCAGGGTCAGGTTAGGGCTAGGGTTCCGGCTAGGGTTAGGGTTAGGGTTAGGGTTAGGATTACAGTTAGGGTTAGGATTAGAGTTGGTTTAGCGTTCGACTTAGCGTTAGGGTTAGGCTTAGGTTACGGCTATGGTGAGGTTTAGGCTTATGGTTACACCTATGTTAGGGTTCTGGTCAGCGTTACGGTCACGGTCAGGTTAGGGTTAGGGTTAAGGTTCGGGTTACGGATATGTTTAGGGCTAGGGTTAGGGTTAGGGTTAGGGTTGGGATTACAGTTAAGGTTAGGATTAGAGTTGGTTTAGCGTTAGACTTAGCGTTAGGGTTAGGCATAGGTTACGGCTATGGTGAGGTTTAGGCTTATGCTTAAACATATGTTAGGGTTCTGGTCAGCGTTACGGTCAGGGTCATGGTCAGAATTCAGGTTAAGGTTCAGGTTAGGGTTAGGGTTCGGGTTAGGGTTATATTTAGGCTTAGGGTTAGGCTTAGGGGTAAGAGTCGGGTTATTTTAGGGTTAGACTTAGCATTAGGACTAGGCCTAGGTTAGGGTTAGGTTTAGGGTTATGGTTAAACTTACGATTGGGTTAGGGTGAGAGTTATGGTCAGGGTCCCGGTTTGGTTATGGTTAGGGTTAGCGCTAGGGTTAGGATGACAGTTAGGGTTAGGATTAGAGTTGGTTTAGCGTTCGACTTAGCGTTAGGGTTAGGCTTAGGTTACGGCTATGGTGAGGTTTAGGCTTATGGTTACACCTATGTTAGGGTTCTGGTCAGCGTTACGGTCAGGGTCAGGGTCAGGTTAGGCTTAAGGTTCGGATTATGGTTAAGTTTAGGGTTGGGATTACAGTTAGGGTTAAGATTAGAGTTGTTTTAGCGTTAGACTTAGCGTTAGGGTTAAGCTTGGGTTACGGCTATGGTGAGCTTTAGGCTTATGGTTAAACATATGTTAGGGTTCTGGTCAGCATTACGGTCACGGTCAGGTTAGGGTTAGGGTTAGGGTTCGGGTTACGGGTATGTTTAGGGCTAGGGTTAGGGTTAGGGTTAGGGTTGGGATTACAGTTAGGGTTAGGATTAGAGTTGGTTTAGCGTTAGACTTAGTGTTACGGTTAGGCATAGGTTACGGCTATGGTGAGGTTTAGGCTTATGCTTAAACATATGTTAGGGTTCTGGTCAGCGTTACAGTCAGGGTCATGGTCAGAATTCAGGTTAGACTTCAGGTTAGGGTTAGGGTTCGGGTTAGGGTTACATTTAGGCTTAGGGTTAGGCTTAGGGGTAAGAGTCGGGTTATTTTAGGGTTAGACTTAGCATTAGGACTAGGCCTAGGTTAGGGTTAGGTTTAGGTTTAGGGTTATGGTTAAACTTACGTTTGGGTTAGGGTGAGGGTTATGGTCAGGGTCCCGGTTTGGTTAGGGTTAGGGTTAGCGCTAGGGTTAGGATGACAGTTAGGGTTAGGATTAGAGTTGGTTTAGCGTTAGACTTAGCATTAGGGTTAAGCTTAGGTTACGGCTATGGTGAGGTTTAGGCTTATGTTTAAACATATGTTAGGGTTCTGGTCAGCCTTACGGTCACGGTCAGGTTAGGGTTAGGGTTCGGGTTACGGGTACGTTTAGGGCTAGGGTTAGGGTTGGGATTACAGTTAGGGTTAGGATTAGAGTTGGTTTAGCGTTAGACTTTGCGTTAGGGTTAGACTTAGGTTACGGCTATGGTGAGGTTTAGGCTTATGGTTAAACATATGTTAGGGTTCTGGTCAGTGTTATGGTCAGGGTCAGGTTAGGGCTAGGGTTCCGGCTAGGTTTAGGGTTAGGGTTAGGGTTAGGATTAGAGTTGGTTTAGCGTTAGACTTAGCGTTAGGGTTAGGCTTAGGTTACGGCTATGGTGAGGTTTAGGCTTATGGTTACACCTATGTTAGGGTTCTGGTCAGCGTTATGGTCAGGGTCAGGGTCAGGTTAGGGCTAGGGTTCCGGCTAGGGTTAAGATTAGGGTTAGGATTACAGTTAGGGTTAGGATTAGAGTTGGTTTAGCGTTAGACTTAGCGTTAGGGTTAGGCTTAGGTTATGGCCATGGTGAGGTTTAGGCTTATGGTTAAACATATGTTAGGGTTCTGGTCAGCGTTACGGTCAGGGTCATGGTCAGGGTTTAGGTTAGGGTTCAGGTTAGGGTTAGGGTTCGGGTTAGGGTTAGGGTTAGGGTTGGGATTACAGTTAGGGTTAAGATTAGAGTTGGTTTAGCATTAGACTTAGCGTTAGGGTTAGGCTTAGGTTACGGCTATGGTAAGGTTTAGGCTTATGGTTAAACATATGTTAGGGTTCTGGTCAGCGTTACGGTCACAGTCAGGTTAGGGTTACGGTTAGAGTTCGGGTTACGGGTATGTTTAGGGCTAGGGTTAGGGTTAGGGTTAGGGTTGGGATTACAGTTAGGGTTAGGATTAGAGTTGGTTTAGCGTTAGACTTAGCGTTAAGGTTAGGCATAGGTTACGGCTATGGTGAGGTTTAGGCTTATGCTTAAACATATGTTAGGGTTCTGGTCAGCGTTACGGTCAGGGTCATGGTCAGAATTCAGGTTAGGCTTCAGCTTAGGGTTAGGGTTCGGGTTAGGGTTACATTTAGGCTTAGGGTTAGGCTTAGGGGTAAGAGTCGGGTTATTTTAGGGTTAGACTTAGCATTAGGACTAGGCCTAGGTTAGGGTTAGGTTTAGGTTTAGGGTTATGGTTAAACTTACGTTTAGGTTAGGGTGAGGGTTATGGTCAGGGTCCCGGTTTGGTTAGGGTTAGGGTTAGCGCTAGGGTTAGGATGACAGTTAGGGTTAGGATTAGAGTTGGTTTAGCGTTAGACTTAGCATTAGGGTTAAGCTTAGGTTACGGCTATGGTGAGGTTTAGGCTTATGTTTAAACATATGTTAGGGTTCTGGTCAGCCTTACGGTCACGGTCAGGTTAGGGTTAAGGTTCGGGTTACGGGTACGTTTAAGGCTAGGGTTAGGGTTAGGGTTGGGATTACAGTTAGGGTTAGGATTAGAGTTGGTTTAGCGTTAGACTTAGCGTTAGGGTTAGACATAGGTTACGGCTATGGTGAGGTTTAGGCTTATGGTTAAACATATGTTAGGGTTCTGGTCAGCGTTATGGTCAGGGTCAGGTTAGGGCTAGGGTTCCGGCTAGGGTTAGGGTTAGGGTTAGGGTTAGGATTACAGTTAGGGTTAGGATTAGAGTTGGTTTAGCGTTCGACTTAGCGTTAGGGTTAGGCTTAGGTTACGGCTATGGTGAGGTTTAGGCTTATGGTTACACCTATGTTAGGGTTCTGGTCAGCGTTACGGTCACGGTCAGGTTAGGGTTAGGGTTAAGGTTCGGGTTACGGGTATGTTTAGGGCTAGGGTTAGGGTTAGGGTTAGGGTTGGGATTACAGTTAAGGTTAGGATTAGAGTTGGTTTAGCGTTAGACTTAGCGTTAGGGTTAGGCATAGGTTACGGCTATGGTGAGGTTTAGGCTTATGCTTAAACATATGTTAGGGTTCTGGTCAGCGTTACGGTCAGGGTCATGGTCAGAATTCAGGTTAAGGTTCAGGTTAGGGTTAGGGTTCGGGTTAGGGTTATATTTAGGCTTAGGGTTAGGCTTAGGGGTAAGAGTCGGGTTATTTTAGGGTTAGACTTAGCATTAGGACTAGGCCTAGGTTAGGGTTAGGTTTAGGGTTATGGTTAAACTTACGATTGGGTTAGGGTGAGAGTTATGGTCAGGGTCCCGGTTTGGTTATGGTTAGGGTTAGCGCTAGGGTTAGGATGACAGTTAGGGTTAGGATTAGAGTTGGTTTAGCGTTCGACTTAGCGTTAGGGTTAGGCTTAGGTTACGGCTATGGTGAGGTTTAGGCTTATGGTTACACCTATGTTAGGGTTCTGGTCAGCGTTACGGTCAGGGTCAGGGTCAGGTTAGGCTTAAGGTTCGGATTATGGTTAAGTTTAGGGTTGGGATTACAGTTAGGGTTAAGATTAGAGTTGTTTTAGCGTTAGACTTAGCGTTAGGGTTAAGCTTGGGTTACGGCTATGGTGAGCTTTAGGCTTATGGTTAAACATATGTTAGGGTTCTGGTCAGCATTACGGTCACGGTCAGGTTAGGGTTAGGGTTAGGGTTCGGGTTACGGGTATGTTTAGGGCTAGGGTTAGGGTTAGGGTTAGGGTTAGGGTTGGGATTACAGTTAGGGTTAGGATTAGAGTTGGTTTAGCGTTAGACTTAGTGTTACGGTTAGGCATAGGTTACGGCTATGGTGAGGTTTAGGCTTATGCTTAAACATATGTTAGGGTTCTGGTCAGCGTTACAGTCAGGGTCATGGTCAGAATTCAGGTTAGGGTTCAGGTTAGGGTTAGGGTTCGGGTTAGGGTTACATTTAGGCTTAGGGTTAGGCTTAGGGGTAAGAGTCGGGTTATTTTAGGGTTAGACTTAGCATTAGGACTAGGCCTAGGTTAGGGTTAGGTTTAGGTTTAGGGTTATGGTTAAACTTACGTTTGGGTTAGGGTGAGGGTTATGGTCAGGGTCCCGGTTTGGTTAGGGTTAGGGTTAGCGCTAGGGTTAGGATGACAGTTAGGGTTAGGATTAGAGTTGGTTTAGCGTTAGACTTAGCATTAGGGTTAAGCTTAGGTTACGGCTATGGTGAGGTTTAGGCTTATGTTTAAACATATGTTAGGGTTCTGGTCAGCCTTACGGTCACGGTCAGGTTAGGGTTAGGGTTCGGGTTACGGGTACGTTTAGGGCTAGGGTTAGGGTTGGGATTACAGTTAGGGTTAGGATTAGAGTTGGTTTAGCGTTAGACTTTGCGTTAGGGTTAGACTTAGGTTACGGCTATGGTGAGGTTTAGACTTATGGTTAAACATATGTTAGGGTTCTGGTCAGCGTTATGGTCAGGGTCAGGTTAGGGCTAGGGTTCCGGCTAGGTTTAGGGTTAGGGTTAGGGTTAGGATTACAGTTAGGGTTAGGATTAGAGTTGGTTTAGCGTTAGACTTAGCGTTAGGGTTAGGCTTAGGTTACGGCTATGGTGAGGTTTAGGCTTATGGTTACACCTATGTTAGGGTTCTGGTCAGCGTTATGGTCAGGGTCAGGGTCAGGTTAGGGCTAGGGTTCCGGCTAGGGTTAAGATTAGGGTTAGGATTACAGTTAGGGTTAGGATTAGAGTTGGTTTAGCGTTAGACTTAGCGTTAGGGTTAGGCTTAGGTTATGGCCATGGTGAGGTTTAGGCTTATGGTTAAACATATGTTAGGGTTCTGGTCAGCGTTACGGTCAGGGTCATGGTCAGGGTTTAGGTTAGGGTTCAGGTTAGGGTTAGGGTTCGGGTTAGGGTTAGGGTTAGGGTTGGGATTACAGTTAGGGTTAAGATTAGAGTTGGTTTAGCATTAGACTTAGCGTTAGGGTTAGGCTTAGGTTACGGCTATGGTAAGGTTTAGGCTTATGGTTAAACATATGTTAGGGTTCTGGTCAGCGTTACGGTCACAGTCAGGTTAGGGTTACGGTTAGAGTTCGGGTTACGGGTATGTTTAGGGCTAGGGTTAGGGTTAGGGTTAGGGTTGGGATTACAGTTAGGGTTAGGATTAGAGTTGGTTTAGCGTTAGACTTAGCGTTAAGGTTAGGCATAGGTTACGGCTATGGTGAGGTTTAGGCTTATGCTTAAACATATGTTAGGGTTCTGGTCAGCGTTACGGTCAGGGTCATGGTCAGAATTCAGGTTAGGCTTCAGCTTAGGGTTAGGGTTCGGGTTAGGGTTACATTTAGGCTTAGGGTTAGGCTTAGGGGTAAGAGTCGGGTTATTTTAGGGTTAGACTTAGCATTAGGACTAGGCCTAGGTTAGGGTTAGGTTTAGGTTTAGGCTTATGGTTAAACTTACGTTTAGGTTAGGGTGAGGGTTATGGTCAGGGTCCCGGTTTGGTTAGGGTTAGGGTTAGCGCTAGGGTTAGGATGACAGTTAGGGTTAGGATTAGAGTTGGTTTATCGTTAGACTTAGCATTAGGGTTAAGCTTAGGTTACGGCTATGGTGAGGTTTAGGCTTATGTTTAAACATATGTTAGGGTTCTGGTCAGCCTTACGGTCACGGTCAGGTTAGGGTTAAGGTTCGGGTTACGGGTACGTTTAAGGCTAGGGTTAGGGTTAGGGTTGGGATTACAGTTAGGGTTAGGATTAGAGTTGGTTTAGCGTTAGACTTAGCGTTAGGGTTAGACATAGGTTACGGCTATGGTGAGGTTTAGGCTTATGGTTAAACATATGTTAGGGTTCTGGTCAGCGTTATGGTCAGGGTCAGGTTAGGGCTAGGGTTCCGGCTAGGGTTAGGGTTAGGGTTAGGGTTAGGATTACAGTTAGGGTTAGGATTAGAGTTGGTTTAGCGTTCGACTTAGCGTTAGGGTTAGGCTTAGGTTACGGCTATGGTGAGGTTTAGGCTTATGGTTACACCTATGTTAGGGTTCTGGTCAGCGTTACGGTCACGGTCAGGTTAGGGTTAGGGTTAACGTTCGGGTTACGGGTATGTTTAGGGCTAGGGTTAGGGTTAGGGTTAGGGTTGGGATTACAGTTAAGGTTAGGATTAGAGTTGGTTTAGCGTTAGACTTAGCGTTAGGGTTAGGCATAGGTTACGGCTATGGTGAGGTTTAGGCTTATGCTTAAACATATGTTAGGGTTCTGGTCAGCGTTACGGTCAGGGTCATGGTCAGAATTCAGGTTAAGGTTCAGGTTAGGGTTAGGGTTCGGGTTAGGGTTATATTTAGGCTTAGGGTTAGGCTTAGGGGTAAGAGTCGGGTTATTTTAGGGTTAGACTTAGCATTAGGACTAGGCCTAGGTTAGGGTTAGGTTTAGGGTTATGGTTAAACTTACGATTGGGTTAGGGTGAGAGTTATGGTCAGGGTCCCGGTTTGGTTATGGTTAGGGTTAGCGCTAGGGTTAGGATGACAGTTAGGGTTAGGATTAGAGTTGGTTTAGCGTTCGACTTAGCGTTAGGGTTAGGCTTAGGTTACGGCTATGGTGAGGTTTAGGCTTATGGTTACACCTATGTTAGGGTTCTGGTCAGCGTTACGGTCACGGTCAGGTTAGGGTTAGGGTTAGGGTTCGGGTTACGGGTATGTTTAGGGCTAGGGTTAGGGCTAGGGTTAGGGTTAGAGTTGGAATTACAGTTAAAGTTAGGATTAGAGTTGGTTTAGCGTTAGACTTAGCGTTAGCGTTATGCTTAGCTTACAGCTGTCGTGAGGTTTAGGCTTATGGTTAAACATATGTTAGGGTTCTGGTTAGCGTTATGGTCAGGGTCAGGGTCAGGTTAGGGCTAGGGTTAGGGTTAGGGTTAGGGTTAGGATTACAGTTAGGGTTAGGATTAGAGTTGGTTTAGCGTTAGACTTAGCGTTAGGGTTAGGCTTAGGTTACAGCTATGGTGAGGTTTAGGCTTATGGTTAAACATATGTTAGGGTTCTGGTCAGCGTTACGGTCAGTTTAGGGTTCAGGTTAGGATTAGGGTTCGGGTTACGGGTACCTTTAGGGTTAGGGTTAGGGTTAGGGTTGGGATTACAGTTAGGGTTAGGATTAGAGTTGGTTTAGCGTTAGACTTTGCGTTAGGGTTAGGCTTAGGTTACGGCTATGGTGAGGTTTAGGCTTATGGTTAAACATATGTTAGGGTTCTGGTCAGCGTTATGGTCAGGGTCAGGTTAGGGCTAGGGTTCCGGCTAGGTTTAGGGTTAGGGTTCAAGTTAGGATTACAGTTAGGGTTAGGATTAGAGTTGGTTTAGCGTTAGACTTAGCGTTAGGGTTAGGCTTAGGTTACGGCTATGGTGAGGTTTAGGCTTATGGTTACACCTATGTTAGGGTTCTGGTCAGCGTTATGGTCAGGGTCAGGGTCAGGTTAGGGCTAGGGTTCCGGCTAGGGTTAAGATTAGGGTTAGGATTACAGTTAGGGTTAGGATTAGAGTTGGTTTAGCGTTAGACTTAGCGTTAGGGTTAGGCTTAGGTTATGGCCATGGTGAGGTTTAGGCTTATGGTTAAACATATGTTAGGGTTCTGGTCAGCGTTACGGTCAGGGTCATGGTCAGGGTTTAGGTTAGGGTTCAGGTTAGGGTTAGGGTTCGGGTTAGGGTTAGGGTTAGGGTTGGGATTACAGTTAGGGTTAAGATTAGAGTTGGTTTAGCATTAGACTTAGCGTTAGGGTTAGGCTTAGGTTACGGCTATGGTAAGGTTTAGGCTTATGGTTAAACATATGTTAGGGTTCTGGTCAGCGTTACGGTCACAGTCAGGTTAGGGTTACGGTTAGAGTTCGGGTTACGGGTATGTTTAGGGCTAGGGTTAGGGTTAGGGTTAGGGTTGGGATTACAGTTAGGGTTAGGATTAGAGTTGGTTTAGCGTTAGACTTAGCGTTAAGGTTAGGCATAGGTTACGGCTATGGTGAGGTTTAGGCTTATGCTTAAACATATGTTAGGGTTCTGGTCAGCGTTACGGTCAGGGTCATGGTCAGAATTCAGGTTAGGCTTCAGCTTAGGGTTAGGGTTCGGGTTAGGGTTACATTTAGGCTTAGGGTTAGGCTTAGGGGTAAGAGTCGGGTTATTTTAGGGTTAGACTTAGCATTAGGACTAGGCCTAGGTTAGGGTTAGGTTTAGGTTTAGGGTTATGGTTAAACTTACGTTTAGGTTAGGGTGAGGGTTATGGTCAGGGTCCCGGTTTGGTTAGGGTTAGGGTTAGCGCTAGGGTTAGGATGACAGTTAGGGTTAGGATTAGAGTTGGTTTAGCGTTAGACTTAGCATTAGGGTTAAGCTTAGGTTACGGCTATGGTGAGGTTTAGGCTTATGTTTAAACATATGTTAGGGTTCTGGTCAGCGTTACGGTCACGGTCAGGTTAGGGTTAGGGTTCGGGTTACGGGTACGTTTAAGGCTAGGGTTAGGGTTAGGGTTGGGATTACAGTTAGGGTTAGGATTAGAGTTGGTTTAGCGTTAGACTTAGCGTTAGGGTTAGACATAGGTTACGGCTATGGTGAGGTTTAGGCTTATGGTTAAACATATGTTAGGGTTCTGGTCAGCGTTATGGTCAGGGTCAGGTTAGGGCTAGGGTTCCGGCTAGGGTTAGGGTTAGGGTTAGGGTTAGGATTACAGTTAGGGTTAGGATTAGAGTTGGTTTAGCGTTCGACTTAGCGTTAGGGTTAGGCTTAGGTTACGGCTATGGTGAGGTTTAGGCTTATGGTTACACCTATGTTAGGGTTCTGGTCAGCGTTACGGTCACGGTCAGGTTAGGGTTAGGGTTAACGTTCGGGTTACGGGTATGTTTAGGGGTAGGGTTAGGGTTAGGGTTAGGGTTAGGGTTGGGATTACAGTTAAGGTTAGGATTAGAGTTGGTTTAGCGTTAGACTTAGCGTTAGGGTTAGGCATAGGTTACGGCTATGGTGAGGTTTAGGCTTATGCTTAAACATATGTTAGGGTTCTGGTCAGCGTTACGGTCAGGGTCATGGTCAGAATTCAGGTTAAGGTTCAGGTTAGGGTTAGGGTTCGGGTTAGGGTTATATTTAGGCTTAGGGTTAGGCTTAGGGGTAAGAGTCGGGTTATTTTAGGGTTAGACTTAGCATTAGGACTAGGCCTAGGTTAGGGTTAGGTTTAGGGTTATGGTTAAACTTACGATTGGGTTAGGGTGAGAGTTATGGTCAGGGTCCCGGTTTGGTTATGGTTAGGGTTAGCGCTAGGGTTAGGATGACAGTTAGGGTTAGGATTAGAGTTGGTTTAGCGTTCGACTTAGCGTTAGGGTTAGGCTTAGGTTACGGCTATGGTGAGGTTTAGGCTTATGGTTACACCTATGTTAGGGTTCTGGTCAGCGTTACGGTCAGGGTCAGGGTCAGGTTAGGCTTAAGGTTCGGATTATGGTTAAGTTTAGGGTTGGGATTACAGTTAGGGTTAAGATTAGAGTTGTTTTAGCGTTAGACTTAGCGTTAGGGTTAAGCTTGGGTTACGGCTATGGTGAGCTTTAGGCTTATGGTTAAACATATGTTAGGGTTCTGGTCAGCATTACGGTCACGGTCAGGTTAGGGTTAGGGTTCGGGTTACGGGTATGTTTAGGGCTAGGGTTAGGGTTAGGGTTAGGGTTAGGGTTGGGATTACAGTTAGGGTTAGGATTAGAGTTGGTTTAGCGTTAGACTTAGTGTTACAGTTAGGCATAGGTTACGGCTATGGTGAGGTTTAGGCTTATGCTTAAACATATGTTAGGGTTCTGGTCAGCGTTACAGTCAGGGTCATGGTCAGAATTCAGGTTAGGGTTCAGGTTAGGGTTAGGGTTCGGGTTAGGGTTACATTTAGGCTTAGGGTTAGGCTTAGGGGTAAGAGTCGGGTTATTTTAGGGTTAGACTTAGCATTAGGACTAGGCCTAGGTTAGGGTTAGGTTTAGGTTTAGGCTTATGGTTAAACTTACGTTTGGGTTAGGGTGAGGGTTATGGTCAGGGTCCCGGTTTGGTTATGGTTAGGGTTAGCGCTAGGGTTAGGATGACAGTTAGGGTTAGGATTAGAGTTGGTTTAGCGTTAGACTTAGCATTAGGGTTAAGCTTAGGTTACGGCTATGGTGAGGTTTAGGCTTATGTTTAAACATATGTTAGGGTTCTGGTCAGCCTTACGGTCACGGTCAGGTTAGGGTTAGGGTTCGGGTTACGGGTACGTTTAGGGCTAGGGTTAGGGTTGGGATTACAGTTAGGGTTAGGATTAGAGTTGGTTTAGCGTTAGACTTTGCGTTAGGGTTAGGCTTAGGTTACGGCTATGGTGAGGTTTAGGCTTATGGTTAAACATATGTTAGGGTTCTGGTCAGCGTTATGGTCAGGGTCAGGTTAGGGCTAGGGTTCCGGCTAGGTTTAGGGTTAGGGTTAGGGTTAGGATTACAGTTAGGGTTAGGATTAGAGTTGGTTTAGCGTTAGACTTAGCGTTAGGGTTAGGCTTAGGTTACGGCTATGGTGAGGTTTAGGCTTATGGTTACACCTATGTTAGGGTTCTGGTCAGCGTTATGGTCAGGGTCAGGGTCAGGTTAGGGCTAGGGTTCCGGCTAGGGTTAAGATTAGGGTTAGGATTACAGTTAGGGTTAGGATTAGAGTTGGTTTAGCGTTAGACTTAGCGTTAGGGTTAGGCTTAGGTTATGGCCATGGTGAGGTTTAGGCTTATGGTTAAACATATGTTAGGGTTCTGGTCAGCGTTACGGTCAGGGTCATGGTCAGGGTTTAGGTTAGGGTTCAGGTTAGGGTTAGGGTTCGGGTTAGGGTTAGGGTTAGGGTTGGGATTACAGTTAGGGTTAAGATTAGAGTTGGTTTAGCATTAGACTTAGCGTTAGGGTTAGGCTTAGGTTACGGCTATGGTAAGGTTTAGGCTTATGGTTAAACATATGTTAGGGTTCTGGTCAGCGTTACGGTCACAGTCAGGTTAGGGTTACGGTTAGAGTTCGGGTTACGGGTATGTTTAGGGCTAGGGTTAGGGTTAGGGTTAGGGTTGGGATTACAGTTAGGGTTAGGATTAGAGTTGGTTTAGCGTTAGACTTAGCGTTAGCGTTATGCTTAGGTTACAGCTGTCGTGAGGTTTAGGCTTATGGTTAAACATATGTTAGGGTTCTGGTTAGCGTTATGGTCAGTGTCAGGGTCAGGTTAGGGCTAGGGTTAGGGTTAGGGTTAGGGTTAGGATTACAGTTAGGGTTAGGATTAGAGTTGGTTTAGCGTTAGACTTAGCGTTAGGGTTAGGCTTAGGTTACAGCTATGGTGAGGTTTAGGCTTATGGTTAAACATATGTTAGGGTTCTGGTGAGCGTTACGGTCAGGGTCAGGGTCAGGTTAGGGTTAGGGTTCGGGTTAGAGTTAGGGTTAGGGTTGGGATTACAGTTAGGGTTAAGATTAGAGTTGGTTTAGCGTTAGACTTAGCGTTAGGGTTAAGCCCGGGTTACGGCTATGGTGAGGTTTAGGCTTATGGTTAAACATATGTTAGGGTTCTGGTGAGCGTTACGGTCAGGGTCATGGTCAGGGTTTAGGTTAGGGTTCAGGTTAGGGTTAGGGTTCGGGTTAGGGTTAGGATTAGAGTTGGTTTAGCGTTAGACTTAGCGTTAGGGTTAGGCTTAGGTTATGGCCATGGTGAGGTTTAGGCTTATGGTTAAACATATGTTAGGGTTCTGGTCAGCGTTACGGTCAGGGTCATGGTCAGGGTTTAGGTTAGGGTTCAGGTTAGGGTTAGGGTTGGGATTACAGTTAGGGTTAAGATTAGAGTTGGTTTAGCATTAGACTTAGCGTTAGGGTTAGGCTTAGGTTACGGCTATGGTAAGGTTTAGGCTTATGGTTAAACATATGTTAGGGTTCTGGTCAGTGTTATGGTCAGGGTCAGGTTAGGGCTAGGGTTCCGGCTAGAGTTAAGGTTAGGGTTAGGATTACAGTTAGGGTTTGGATTAGAGTTGGTTTAGCGTTAGACTTAGCGTTAGGGTTAGGCTTAGGTTACGGCTATGGTGAGGTTTAGGCTTATGGTTAAACATATGTTAGGGTTCTGGTCAGCGTTACGGTCAGTTTAGGGTTCAGGTTAGGATTAGGGTTCGGGTTACGGGTACCTTTAGGGTTAGGGTTAGGGTTAGGGTTGGGATTACAGTTAGGGTTAGGATTAGAGTTGGTTTAGCATTAGACTTAGCGTTAGGGTTAGACATAGGTTACGGCTATGGTGAGGTTTAGGCTTATGGTTAAACATATGTTAGGGTTCTGGTCAGCGTTATGGTCAGGGTCAGGGTCAGGTTAGGGCTAGGGTTCCGGCTAGGGTTAGGGTTAGGATTACAGTTAGGGTTAGGATTAGAGTTGGTTTAGCGTTAAACTTAGCGTTAGGGTTAGGCTTAGGTTACAGCTATGGTGAGGTTTAGGCTTATGGTTAAACATATGTTAGGGTTCTGGTCAGCGTTACAGTCACAGTCAGGTTAGGGTTACGGTTAGAGTTCGGGTTACGGGTATGTTTAGGGCTAGGGTTAGGGTTAGGGTTAGGGTTGGGATTACAGTTAGGGTTAGGATTAGAGTTGGTTTAGCGTTAGACTTAGCGTTAAGGTTAGGCATAGGTTACGGCTATGGTGAGGTTTAGGCTTATGTTTAAACATATGTTAGGGTTCTGGTCAGCCTTACGGTCACGGTCAGGTTAGGGTTAGGGTTCGGGTTACGGGTACGTTTAAGGCTAGGGTTAGGGTTAGGGTTGGGATTACAGTTAGGGTTAGGATTAGAGTTGGTTTAGCGTTAAACTTAGCGTTAGGGTTAGACATAGGTTACGGCTATGGTGAGGTTTAGGCTTATGGTTAAACATATGTTAGGGTTCTGGTCAGCGTTATGGTCAGGGTCAGGTTAGGGCTAGGGTTCCGGCTAGGGTTAGGGTTAGGGTTAGGGTTAGGATTACAGTTAGGGTTAGGATTAGAGTTGGTTTAGCGTTCGACTTAGCGTTAGGGTTAGGCTTAGGTTACGGCTATGGTGAGTTTTAGGCTTATGGTTACACCTATGTTAGGGTTCTGGTCAGCGTTACGGTCACGGTCATGTTAGGGTTAGGGTTAGGGTTCGGGTTACGGGTATGTTTAGGGCTAGGGTTAGGGTTAGAGTTGGAATTACAGTTAAAGTTAGGATTAGAGTTGGTTTAGCGTTAGACTTAGCGTTAGCGTTATGCTTAGGTTACAGCTATGGTGAGGTTTAGGCTTATGGTTAAACATATGTTAGGGTTCTGGTGAGCGTTACGGTCAGGGTCAGGGTCAGGTTAGGCTTAGGGTTCGGGTTAGGGTTAGGGTTAGGGTTGGGATTACAGTTAGGGTTAAGATTAGAGTTGGTTTAGCGTTAGACTTAGCGTTAGGGTTAAGCCCGGGTTACGGCTATGGTGAGGTTTAGGCTTATGGTTAAACATATGTTAGGGTTCTGGTCAGCGTTATGGTCAAGGTCAGGTTAGGGTTAGGGTTAGGGTTAGGATTACAGTTAGGGTTAGGATTAAAGTTGGTTTAGCGTTAGACTTAACGTTAGCGTTATGCTTAGGTTACAGCTGTCGTGAGGTTTAAGCTTATGTTTAAACATATGTTAGGGTTCTGGTCAGCGTTATGGTCAGGGTCAGGGTCAGTTTAGGGGTAGAATTCAGGTTTTTTTAGGGTTAGACTTATCATTAAGATTAATGATAAATTAATCCTAATTTAGTAATCCAACAGTGTCTGACAGAACCCGACAGGAGTGCAGGTGCTGTCATTTCCAGTGAGGGTCCAGGTGATTTGATAAGGGTGGTGGGTGGGGCCTTGGGTGATTGATCCCTCTCCTTTCCCAGGGGATTGTGGGAAGGGGTGGGTGGGTCTCAGGGTATTTGAGCCCCAGCCCCTGGACAGGAGTTGATTCTGCTCCTGGGCTGCTTGGGTGCTGGTTCTCTGCTGCTCCTTCAGCAGTCGGCAGCTTTTGGGCTGTTTAAGCTACATGGGCAGTTGTGTTTGGAGAAGTGGAGATGCCTGTTTGACGTAGGACCTTCAGGAGCGCAGCAAAGCTTCAGTAGCAGCTGTAGTTGAAGGTATGTTTGTAACTAGGTTTCATTTATTGAATTAATTCCTGGTGCTTTGAGTTTTCCTGAAATTCGTGACTGCAATGAAGATGAGGTGTTAATTTATGGTTTGTATTGGCGTGTAACAAGTTGCTGATATAATCTCCCTTGCTAGGACTGATGCTTTGATTATCTAGCAGGGGTTAAAATTAGCATCTCATATCTATAAGTAGAGTTCTAGCATTTCCGAAGGAAGCAGCAGGACCATAAGGCAGAGTGTCTTTCAGGCTGCTCTGCCCGGAGGTGTGCAGTCAGGGGTGGGTGGAATGCTCAAGCTGTTGATGAGCTCCTGAGTGACTTGTTGAATACCTTGATTTCAGATGCAGAGGGCAAACTGGGCACGAAAGAGCGACGGTGGAGGCGAGCTGTGTGTCGTAAGCAGGTGGGTCGGTGCGTGGCGCCAGAGGGAAGCTGTGCCGTGTGGCTCTTGCTGAGCTTGGTCGTTTCTCTGTTTCCTAGGTGTGAAGTGAAGAGGAAAGCTGGGTATCGGTAGCGCAGCTCCTCGGGCCAGGTGAGCACGGAGTGCTGGGCTGGAGTGGCAGCTGGTTTCAGGTCTCGTGTTGCCAGTACGGGGCGGCCCCGTCTACCTCGCGCCGGGGGCGGCCCCGTCTACCTCGCGCCGGGGGCGGCCCCGTCTACCTCGCGCCGGGGGCGGCCCCGTCTACCTCGCGCCGGGGGCGGCCCCGTCTACCTCGCGCCGGGGGCGGCCCCGTCTACCTCGCGCCGGCGGCGGCCCCGTCTACCTCGCGCCGGCGGCGGCCCCGTCTACCTCGCGCCGGGGGCGGCCCCGTCTACCTCGCGCCGGGGGCGGCCCCGTCTACCTCGCGCCGGGGGCGGCCCCGTCTACCTCGCGCCGGGGGCGGCCCCGTCTACCTCGCGCCGGGGGCGGCCCCGTCTACCTCGCGCCGGGGGCGGCCCCGTCTACCTCGCGCCGGGGGCGGCCCCGTCTACCTCGCGCCGGGGGCGGCCCCGTCTACCTCGCGCCGGGGGCGGCCCCGTCTACCTCGCGCCGGGGGCGGCCCCGTCTACCTCGCGCCGGGGGCGGCCCCGTCTACCTCGCGCCGGGGGCGGCCCCGTCTACCTCGCGCCGGGGGCGGCCCCGTCTACCTCGCGCCGGGGGCGGCCCCGTCTACCTCGCGCCGGGGGCGGCCCCGTCTACCTCCCAGGGTTAGGAGCAGCTCCTCGGGCAAGGTGAGCACGGAGTGCTGGGCTGAAGCGGCAGCTGGTTTCAGGTCCCGTGTTGCTTGTGCAGGTCTGAGCGTCCTTTGGTTGTGTTTTACAGGCGGTAGCTGAAAGGTCTTCGTGGTCAAAAGCGACGGCGCCCAGGTGGGTGAGCGGCCCAGGTAAGGGAGGGCGAGATGGGACCGTCTGCGGGCAGGCTGTGTTTTCGGGCGGCGTCCGAGCGCGTGCCTCTGGTTTTGCAGGTGCCGCAGACGAGCTGCGAGGGGCGAAGCTCGTGCTCCGAGAAACTCGCGACAGTGGGCGGAGTTTCGACGAGAATCTCGTTTTTGTAATTTGATCAGACCTGACTGTAGGCATTGTTACAGCTCCTCCGCACCCCCCACACTGGCTGTGGGTGCCCCCGAAGCCTCCCAAAAACATCCCCCACCCTGGGCGTGGGCGCCCAGCGGCTCTGCTAATGGCCCCTGGCCAGGGTGCTCCGGGGCCAAACAAAAGAAGCCATTAGCCTCGAGTAGCAGAGAAAGAGAGGAGATGTGCCCACCTCTGCATGCTGAAGGAGGGAGGGGGAGGGAGGGGGCAGAGAGGGGGAGCGAGGCGGGGTTGCATTCTGCTACAGTATGTTACCCTATAAACTGCGCAGTTATAAATCTTTTAGGAATTTAAGAGAATATATTGTATTAACTTCTCTGGTTGTTTTGAATCTTTTAAAATAGTGTGTTAATAAGGTGGTCATAGTAGAACTAAGGTTCTAAGAACAGGCAGGTAGTAGTTTGATCTTACTAAGTAAGGTTTAACTGCATTATATGTAATTGTAATTATATTGTTAATCACGTGGTTCTATGTTGCAGTATATTTCAAAAATGATGCACCGTGCGGTTTAGGGGGCCTGACTAACTCAGGAAAAGAAAGGGGGAAGCATGGAGGCGTTTTGATAGATAAAGATCTGTTGCTGAATTAAGCAGGCTCAAAGGAACCTCAAGGCCATTTCGGGGAGCTGAGAACAGAATGTGCCGTGAGAAAGAGGGGCATTCCTCAATCACCGGGGTCCTGGCGCGGCGTGAATCACCGGACGTATCATCAGCGAGACTCCAGCGCACGGACAGCCCACGATACTCATTTAGCGAATCCATGCTTGGACCGTGGACACATGATTGGAATACAGTTACATATATAAGGAGACTTGTTTCTGTAATAAATGGCTTTAGCGTGATACACATTGAATCGACTTGTTTTGCTGAGTCCTTATCTCGTTCCAACAGGTAGCTACATTTGAACAACCTATACACCCACAGTACTGCCCCACAACGCCCCATAGCTCCTACACTCTGCCCCATAGACCCACACCACTGGCCCACAGCACCCCAGACATTCTCCACCGCCCCATAGATCCACAGTACTGCCCCACAACACCCCATTGCTCCTGCACTCTGTCCCATAAATGCCCGGTACTGCAGCACAGCAACGTATAGCTCCTGTACTCTGCGCCATACATCCACAGTAGTGCCCCACAGCCCCATATAGCTCCTGTACTCTGCCCCGTACATCCACAGTAGTGCCCCACAGCCCCATATAGCTCCTGTACTCTGCCCCATACATCCACAGCAGTACTCCACAGCACCCCACAGTGACTCTATTCTTGCCCATAGACCCACAGTGCTGTCCCACAGCACCCCATATCTTGTTCACTCGGCCCTATAGACTCACAGTGTAACCCCACAGCACCCCACAGTTCCTCTACCCTATAGATCAACAGCACTGTCCCAGAAAACACCATAGCGTCTTCCGACTAGCCCATAGGCCAGCAATGCTGCCCTACAGCACACTGTAGCTCCTGGACCGTGCCCCATAGACCCATAGGAGTGCCCCACAGCGCCCCACACATCCAGGCTGCCCTATACATCCACAGCACTGCTCTGCAGCACCATATAGTTTCAGCACTCTGCCCCATTGATATGTAGCACCCCACAGCTCCTGCATTCTGCCCATAGATCCACAGTCCTGGGTCCCCTCGGCCCACCAGACGTCCTAGGTTGCGATGCCGCACGGGGCCCCGTGCACAACAGAAAATGAGGACAGCGTGGCTGCTGGGCTCCACCCTGCTCGGAATCCAAGATGGCTGGGGGGGGCTGCCTAGGGCGGCCATTTTGGCATGGGGCCCAAGGTGGGTGGTGGGACCCGTGACTCTGTTTACCCTGATGGCCATCTTGGAAAAGGGCAGCGCTTTGCCGCTGCCATCCTGACATTGCTCCCCCAGGGCCATGCTGGGGGATTTTTATCCTGGTTTTGGGGCCAATTCTCACCCAATAAAATGAAATAATGTAAAAAAACCTTAAGCATGTGGTTTGTTCCATTTCCAGTGAGGGATTTGGGGGTGGGGTTTAGGGTTGAGGGTGAGGGTCAAAGTGTGGGCGGGGCCACTGCCAATTCCAGCCCCCTCCCAAGCTCTCCCCAATGTGCCTTCCCAGAGGGGTGTGCCCCAACCAGTCCCCACCCCCTTTCCAAGCACCCTCCCAGCTGGGCTCCTCCCCCTTGACCCACACTTCCACCCCCATTGGTGGGCTCCCTGCAGGGGGTGTGGCCTACAGACCTACAACTCCTTCCCCTCCCCTGCTGAGCCATGTACCCGACAGCATGACAGGGGCAGACAAAGCTCAGGAAAGACCAACAGAGCCAGGCAGGGACCGAGAGAGCTTGAGAAAGTCCGACAGGTCTCGACACCGCCTGACAAAGCCCGACAGGGCTCGAGAGAGTGTGACGGATCCTCACAGAGCCTGACAAAGCTTGACAGAGCCCAACAGGACCCGTTAGGGCTTGACAAATCTCGTCAGTTCCTGATAGTGCCTCAATGTGTATGACAGAGTCCTGGGGGCCTCAACAGAGCCTGAGAAATCTTGACAGGCTCAGCAGAGCCCAAAGGGTCTCGACAGAGCCCTACAGAGCCCATCGAAGCCTGATAGAGCCTGACAGACCCCAAGGGGTCTCGACAGAGCCCTACAGAGCCCATCGAAGCCTGATAGAGCCTGACAGACCCCAAGAGGTCTGAACAGAGCCCTACAGAGCCCATCGAAGCCTGATAGAGCCTGACAGACCCCAAGAGGTCTCAACAGAGCCCTACAGAGCCCATCGAAGCCTGAGAGAGCCTGACAGGCCCCAAGAGGTGTCAACAGAGCCCTACAGAGCCCATCGAAGCCTGATAGAGCCTGACAGAGCCCTACAGAGCCCATCGAAGCCTGATAGGGCCTGACAGGCCCCAAGAGTTCTGAACAGAGCCCTACAGAGCCCATCGAAGCCTGATAGGGTCTGACAGAGCCCTACAGAGCCCATCGAAGCCTGATAGAGCCTTACAGGCCCCAAGAGGTCTTGACAGAGCCCTACAGAGCCCATCGAAGCCTGATAGAGCCTGACAGGCCCCAAGAGGTCTTCACAGAGCCCTACAGAGCCCATCGAAGCCTGATAGAGCCTGACAGACCCCAAGAGGTCTTGACAGAGCCCTACAGAGCCCATCGAAGCCTGATAGAGCCTGACAGGCCCCAAGAGGTCTCGACAGAGCCCTACAGAGCCCATCGAAGCCTGATAGAGCCTGACAGGCCCCAAGAGATGTCGACAGAGCCCTACAGAGCCCATCGAGGCCTGATAAAGCCTCACAGGCCCCAAGAGGTCTCGACAGGGCTTCACAAAAACCAACAGTGTCAGACAGAGCCCGACAGGAGTGCAGGTGCTGTCATTTCCAGTGAGGGTCCAGGTGATTTGATAAGGTGGTGGGCGGGGCCTGGGGTGATTGATCCCTCCCCTTTCCAGGGGATTGTGGGAAGGGGTGGGCGGGGCTCAGGGTATTTGAGCCCCAGTCCCCGGGTAGGAAGCTCATTCTGCTCCAGGACAGCTTCAGTGCTGGTTCTCTGCTGCTCCTTCAGGAGTCGGCAGCTTTTGAGCTGTTTCAGCTACGTGGGCAGACGTCTTAGCAGAAGTGGAGGTGTCTGTTTGAGGTAAGAGCTTTGGGCGTGGCAAAGGTTCAGTAGCAGCTGTAGTAGAAAGGTTGTTTGTCATTATGTTTCATTTGTTGATTCAGTTCCAGGTGCTTTGCACTTTCCAGTAATTCCTGATCATGATGAAGATGGAGCATTGGTTATTGTCTCTCCTTTTCTATCTGCTCCCTAGAAAACCTAAGTTGACATCCATACTGAGTCTCATTGTAGATGCAATAGCAGTAATAAAGTGCAGGTGCTGTCACTTCAAGTGAGATTCCAGGTAATTTGATAAGGGTGGTGGGTGGGGCCTGGGGTGACTGATCCCTCCCCTTTCCAGGGGATTGTGGGAAGGGGTGGGCGGGGCTCAGGGTATTTGAGCCCCAGTCCCCGGGTAGGGAGCTCATTCTGCTCCAGGACAGCTTCGGTGCCGATTCTCTGCTGCTCCTTCAGGAGTCGGCAGCTTTTGAGCTGTTTCAGCTCCGTGGGCAGACGTCTTAGGAGAAGCAGAGGTGTCTGTTTGAGGTAAGAGTTTTGGGCTCAGCAAAGGTTCAGTAGCAGCTGTAGTAGAAAGATTGTTTGTCATTATGTTTCATTTGCTTATTCAGTTCCAGATGCTTTGAATTTTCCAGGAATTCCTGACTACGATGAAGATGGAGTGTTGTTTTTTGGTTTCTATTGCTGTATTAATAGCTATTAATATAATCTCCTCTCCTAGAAGAGTGTTTTGTTTCCAGGACCTTTGCATCGTGCAGCGGCCCCCGGTAGATCATTCAAACGTACCTCCCAGAGCTCAGCCAAGGCGAGCAATGACTCGTAGGCTACTACCGATAAATATTATTCGGGTGCCTAATCGTACACATGTCCTTGCTTTCCTTATTGTAGGTGATGATGGAGAAAGTGACAACTGCAGGAAGATCCCCGTTAGCCCACGTCGTGTTTTCCTCTGTTGAAGATGGATTTGATCCCTGGGCCCTCTGAAAGTTAAGTGGAGGCAGGAGGGCTGGGAAGGGGCTGGGAACTGCAGGGAGGGTTTAAAGTTCTCAGGCAGAAAAGGGCAGTCCGGGAGCAGTCCCCTTTGGGCAGATGAACGGGGTCACGGAACTTTACAGTGCCACGCCAGCGTGCGCCGGGCAGGGCAGCTCCAGCCCGCGTCTCTTGTCGTGTAGTTCGGGAAGCCCGCCTCGCACCTGTCAGACGATCCTTGGGTATCATTGCGCTCCAGGGGCACGAAAGGAATTTCAAGCGCCATCCCGGGGTCTGGCAAGCCGGTGCCGATCGGGGTAGCGCCATTCGGCTGCTGCTTTTCTTGTATCGGCAGCCGAAAGGGTGCACAGTTCTTGCATCTTGAATGGTTTTGGTCAGTTGTGTTTTATAGTGTAGTTCTGGGCTGCAACAGCAGCTCTGCTCTCTACCCATCCAGTCTAAGGGACTGGCACTTCTTCCCAGCATCTTGAAGGTTTTAAGTCTTGCAGCAGCTTCTCTGTGCGTTTGCGCCAGAGCTGCTGTCTCATAAGAGGCTGTGACGTTCGGCTCCTTTTTTTTTCCTGGGGTTTTAGTAGAGGCTCCTTGCCTCACCGCTGCCTCCCTGCAGGTTATTTTGATTGTTGCCATCTCTGGTTTGGAGTCATTTTTGTCGCGCCGCCGTCTCTGTGTGTGTGTTTGCGCCTGCGCCGCCGTCTCTGCTGGTTTGGAGTCATTTTTGTTGCGCCGCCGTCTCTGTGTGTGTGTTTGCGCCTGCGCCGCCGTCTCTGCTGGTTCGGAGTCATTTTTGTTGCGCCGCCGTCTCTGTGTGTGTGTTTGCGCCTGCGCCGCCGTCTCTGTGTGTGTGTTTGCGCCTGCGCCGCCGTCTCTGCTGGTTCGGAGTCATTTTTGTTGCGCCGCCGTCTCTGTGTGTGTGTTTGCGCCTGCGCCGCCGTCTCTGCTGGTTCGGAGTCATTTTTGTTGCGCCGCCGTCTCTGTGTGTGTGTTTGCGCCTGCGCCGCCGTCTCTGTGTGTGTGTTTGCGCCTGCGCCGCCGTCTCTGTGTGTGTGTTTGCGCCTGCGCCGCCGTCTCTGTGTGTGTGTTTGCGCCTGCGCCGCCGTCTCATAAGGGGCTGTGATGTTGGGCCCTTATTTTTTTCTGGGGTTGCAGTAGAGGCTCCTTGCCTCACCGCTGCCTCCCTGCAGGTTCTTTTGATCATTGCCGTATCTGGTTTGGAGTCATTTTTGTTGTGGAGCATTTTTGGTGCTGTTGCTGTTGTGTCGTCTACAACATTGTGTGGAGCATCTGTCTGTGCACGTTCACATTTGGCTGGAGCTGCTCTGCCCAGAGGTGTAGAGTCAGGAGCGGGAGTTCTAGGAGTCCACGATTAATCTGTGGACATGTTAACCTGCGTAGGCAGAGGTTGTGCAGTCATCTGGGATGGAGTAGCCGTGGGCAGGGGAGCGGACTGTCTCTTCCCCAGCGTTTTTTGGGACTCAATTAGAGCTTCTGGTGGGATTCCTAAATAGAAAGCTGACTTGTGGGATGGTCAAGCTGTTGATGAGCTGCTGGGTAACTTGTTGAATAACTTGATTTCAGATGCAGAGGAACGACTTGGCACGGAAGAGCGACGGAGGAGGCGAGGCGTGCGCCGTAAGCAGGTGGGTCGGTGCGTGGCGCCAGAGGGAAGCTGTGCCGTGTGGCTCTCGCTGAGCTGTGTCATTTCTCTGTTTCCTAGGTGTTCCTGTAGACATTGAAGAGGAACCCAGCAATGCAGGAAGATCCCCCGTTAGCGCACGTGGAGTTTTCTCTGTTGAAGATGGATTCGGTCCCTTGGCCCTCTGAAAGCTAAGTGAAGGCACGGGGGATGGGAAGGGGCTGGGAATCGCAGGGACGGGAGTGAAGTTCTGGTAAGGGAAAGGGCCGTCCAGGAATAGTCCCCTTTGGGCGGGTAAAGGACCCGGGAAACTTTAGAGTGCGTCGCCACCGTGTGCCGGGCAGGGCAGCTCCAGCCTGTGTCTGCGTTGTGTAGTTCGGGAAGCCTGCCTTGCGCCTGTCAGACGATCCCGTGGTCTCCTTGTGCTCAAGGGGCACAATGTGCCTCTCAGGTGCCATCCTGGGATCTGGAATGCCAGTGCCAATTGGCTTGGTGTCAATTGGGTCCTGGATTCTTGTATCATCACCCGAAAGCGTGGATGGTGTTTACATTTTGGATGTTTCCGGTCAGTTGTAATTTATGGTGTTGTTCCGGGCTGCATCATCAGCAGCTCTGCTCTCTACCCATCCAGTCTAAGGGACTGGCCCTTCAAGATGCTGGGAAGAAGTTCTTAGTCGTGCCGTCGTCTCTGTGTGTTTGCGCCAGTGCCGTCGTCTCTGTGTGTTTGCGCCAGTGCCGTCGTCTCTGTGTGTTTGCGCCAGTGCCGTCGTCTCTGTGTGTTTGCGCCAGTGCCGTCGTCTCTGTGTGTTTGCGCCAGTGCCGCCGTCTCATAAGGGGCCGTGATGTTCGGCCCTTATTTTTTTCTGGGGTTGCAGTAGAGGCTCCTCAACTCACCGCTGCCTCCCCGCAGGTTCTTTTGATCCATGCAGTCTCTGGTTTGGAGTCGATCTTGTTATAGAGTGGTTTTGGTGCTGTTGATGTGTTGTCTATAATGTTTTGAGGTGCGTCTGTCTGTGCACGTGCACATTTGGCTGGAGCTGCTCTGCCCGGAGGCGTGGAGTCAGGGGCGGGTGGACGGAGCTCTAGGGGTGCACGGTTAATCTGTGGACATGTTAACCTGCGTAGGCAGAGGTTGTGCAGTCATCTGAGTTGGAGTAGCTGTGGGCAGGGGAGCAGGTTGTCCCTTCCCCAGTGTTTTAGAGACTCAATTAGAGCTTCTGGTGGGATTCCTGTATAGAAAGCAGACGTGTGGGATGGGCAAGCTGTTGATGAGCTGCTGGGTGACTTGTTGAATAACTGGATTTCAGATGCAGAGGGACAACTTGGCCCGGAAGAGCGACGGAGGAGACGAGCTGCGCGCCATAAGCAGGTGGGTCGTTGCGTGGCGCCAGAGGGAAGCTGTGCCGTGTGGCTCGTGCTGAGGTTGGTCGTTTCTCTGTTTCCTAGGTGTTCCTGTAGACATTGAAGAGGAACCTAGCAATGCAGGAAGATCCCCGTTAGCGCATGTGGCGTTTTCCTCTGAAGATGGATTCGGTCCCTTGGCCCTCTGAAAGCTAAGTGGAGGCACGGGGGCTGGGAAGGGGCTGGGAATCGCAGGGACGGGGGTAAAGTTCTGGTAAGGGAAAGGGCCATCCAGGAACAGTCCCCTTTGGGCGGGTAAAGGGCCCGGGGACCTTTACAGTGCGACACCAGCGTGTGCCGGGCAGGGCAGCTCCAGCCTGTGTCTGCGTTGTGTAGTTCGGGAAGCCTGCCTTGCGCTTGTCAGATGATCCCAGGGTCTCATTGTGCTCAAGGGGCACAATGTGCTTCTCGGGTGCCGTCTCAGGATCTGGAATGCCAGTGCCAATTGACTTGGTGCCAGTTGGGTCCTGGATTCTTGTATCATCAGCAGAATGTGTGGATGGTGTTTACATTTTGGATATTTCTGGTCAGTTGTGATTTATGGTGTTGTTCCGGGCTGCATCATCAGCAGCTCTGCTCTCTACCCATCCAGTCTAAGGGACTGGCCCTTCAAGATGCTGGGAAGAAGTTCTTAGTCGTGCCGCCGTCTCTGTGTGTTTGCGCCTGCGCCGCCGTCTCTGTGTGTTTGCGCCTGCGCCGCCGTCTCTGTGTGTTTGCGCCTGCGCCGCCGTCTCTGTGTGTTTGCGCCTGCGCCGCCGTCTCTGTGTGTTTGCGCCTGCGCCGCCGTCTCTGTGTGTTTGCGCCTGCGCCGCCGTCTCTGTGTGTTTGCGCCTGCGCCGCCGTCTCTGTGTGTTTGCGCCTGCGCCGCCGTCTCTGTGTGTTTGCGCCTGCGCCGCCGTCTCTGTGTGTTTGCGCCTGCGCCGCCGTCTCTGTGTGTTTGCGCCTGCGCCGCCGTCTCTGTGTGTTTGCGCCTGCGCCGCCGTCTCTGTGTGTTTGCGCCTGCGCCGCCGTCTCTGTGTGTTTGCGCCTGCGCCGCCGTCTCTGTGTGTTTGCGCCTGCGCCGCCGTCTCATAAGGGGCTGTGATTGGCCCTTATTTATTTCTGGGGTTGCAGTAGAGGCTCCTCGCCTCACTGCTGCCTCCCTGCAGGTTCTTTTGATCGATGCAGTCTCTGGTTCGGAGTCTTTCTTGTTAAAGCGTTTTTGGTGCTGTTGATGTATTGTCTATAATTTTCTGAGGTGCGTCTGTCTGTGCACGTGCACATTTGGCTGGAGCTGCTCTGCCCGGAGGCGTGGAGTCAGGGGCGGGTGGATGGCACTCTAGGGGTGTACAGTTAATCTGTTAACATGTTAATCTGCTTAGGCAATGGCTGTGCAGTCATCTGGGATGGAGTAGCTGTGGGCAGGGGAGCAGACTGTCCCTTCCCCAGTGTTATAGAGACTCAGTTAAAGCTTCTGGTGGGATTCTTAAACAGAAAGCAGACGTGTGGGATGGGCAAGCTATTGATGAGCATCTGGGTGACTTGTTGAATAACTGGATTTCAGATGCAGAGGGCTAACCTGGCACGAAAGAGCGACGGAGGAGGCGAGCCGTGCGCCGTAAGCAGGTGGGTTGTTGCGTGGTGTCAGTGGGAAGATGTGCTGCGTGCCTTTATACTGTGTGCTCTGATTAGTGAGAGTGTGTTTTCTCGTGTTGTTGTAGATGTTGACGAGGAACCCGGTGATGCTGGAATATCCCTGTCAGCGCACGTGGCGTTTTCCTCTGTTGAAGATGGATTCAGTCTCTTGGCCCTCTCAAAGCTAAGTGGAGGCTGGGGGTCCGGGAAGGGGCTGGGAACCGCAGGGAGGCGGTCAAGTTCTGTTCGGGGCAAGGGCCATCCAGGAACAGTCACCTTTGGGCGGGTGAAGGGTCCAGGAAATTTCACAGTGCGATGCCAGCGTGTGCCGGGCAGGGCAGCTCCAGCCAGCGTCTGCGTTGCGGTGTAGCTCGGGAAGCCTGCCTCGCGCCTGTCGGATGGTCCCGGCATCTCGTTGCATTCGAGGGACACGAAAGGCATCTCTGGCGCCGTCCCCAGATCTGGAACACCGGTGCCGATTGGCGTAGCGTCAATTGGGTGCCGGTTTTCTCTTATCAGCAGTTGAAAGCGTGGCAGGTCTTGGCATTTTGGATGTTTCCAGTCAGTTGTGTTTTATGGTGTCGTTGAGGGCTGCGTCGGCAGCTCTGCTCTCTACCCATCCAGTCTCAGGGACTGGCCCTTCTTCCCAGCATCTTGAAGTTTTTTAGCCGCGCCGCCGTCTCTGTGTGCGTTTGCGCCCGCGCCGCCGTCTCTGTGTGCGTTTGCGCCCGCGCCGCCGTCTCTGTGTGCGTTTGCGCCCGCGCCGCCGTCTCTGTGTGCGTTTGCGCCCGCGCCGCCGTCTCTGTGTGCGTTTGCGCCCGCGCCGCCGTCTCTGTGTGCGTTTGCGCCCGCGCCGCCGTCTCATAAGGGGCCCTGACTTTCGGCTCCTTTGTTTTCTGGGGTTGCAGTGGAGGCTTCTTGCTACACTACTGCATCCTGCAGGTTATTTTGATTGCTGCGTGTCTGGTTTGGAGTCATTCTCATCTTTGGGTGTTGTCGGTGCCGTTGCCATCGTGTGGTCTATAACATGCTGCGCAGCATCTGTCTGCGCCGGTGCGCGTTTGGCTGGGAGCCGCTCTGCCCGGACAAGTGGAGTCAGGGGCGGGCGGGCAGAGCTCCTGGAGTCCCCGGTTAATCTGCCAACGTGTTAAATCGTGTAGGCAGAGGTTGTGCAGTCACGTGGGATGGAGTAGCCGTGGGCAGGGGAGTCGATAATCCTTTCAGTGGTGGTTTGCAGTTGTTACTAAGAACATTGTTGACTAGTGTTTTCTGTGCTGTTTTTTCAGAGATGAAGCGTTTTAATGAAATCTTTATTTTCTTTCCTTTGCAGGTGATCGCATTGTCAATTTGGGTCACTTACCTATAGAAAGGGATTTTGCTAGGCTATGTAACACTCAGTTGTAGCCTTTGTTGATGGTAACAAAAGCAGCTACAGACTGTGATCAGGGCCTGTGAGATAAGGCCCGCTTTACACTTTTGTGAAGAAATAGCCTCCTTTCAGCGAAAACACCAGATTCAAGGCCGGAAGGAAGCTCCTACGCACCATAAACAAAATCTACAGCCGCGTGGAGCCAAGTCCGGTCCGAGGTCAGCGCAAAGGATCCACCGAGAAGCAAGAAGACCACAGACTCAGCTATCACTATTGGCCCCAATCACAGCGTAGAGGGGTGGGTGAATAGTTTGTAAGGGTATAAATACCCAGGGATTTCTATGCTCGGCCGGGACTTTAGCAGAAGCAGCAGCTGCAGTCAGCCTTCCCGCCGTACCGTTCCGTTCGGTTAGCGATTTACACGGTTTTCTCCCGAGAGTTTGCCCCAATAGACCAAGGATTTAGACCCCAACCCACCCGTCCCCACGCCCCCGGAAGGGAGGTAAGGATGTCGAGGTGTAGAGCGATGCAATTCTGAAATTCAGGCCGAGCGATATAAGGAATGAGGTGTACACGTACAATCCTTTGCTGTTAAGTAAATGTAATATCTTAGGCGTTTCCCTTATCCCCCGTCAGTCCGGGAGCCAAACCGCGGATCCGGCGCGGGGCTAAGTTCGGATCCAGCCGCACCTAGACTCCCCTCCGCGGAGGAGTTTAGAAAGCGAGCGGGTCCGTTCCGAACCTCGGGACTCCACGGCGAGGCCTCCCTCTAGCCTTCAGCATCTTCCGTCCACGTAGAAATCAGTCTGAATCAAGTTCTAGCTAATTTTGATAGGCATATTTAGTTCACCGAGCAAGTAATAGCGTCCCTCGCCATCACTTTCCACGACGTCACAATCGGGAAGCCGTGGAAGAATAGGTCACCGTGGTCAGGAACTATCTGTGAAGGATGACAAGGGAATTAAGTGCAAACTCTTTTTCTTTCCTGACAATTAGCTTGAGATAGGTATTTAAAAGGGTCCGTGCGGTAGATGACACGCAGCACGTTAGGATAGCGTGAAACCTCGAGCGAATGTAGTTTGGGGTTTTAGTTATTTGTCCTCAGAGGTTCAAAGTTGTGTTTCCTTTTCAGGTAAATTCCAAAGGTAAAGAATAAAAAAAGCCCCAGCTGGGGGGTTTTACCCTCCCCCCCACCCCGTCCAGGTATTTTTCCCCCCGGTCCCGGCCGCTCCGTCAGGCGACGTTAATTACCAACGTACTGACGGAGGTCCAGCCGGGACCGGAGTTTAGGCGGGCGGGGCGAGTTTAGAGGGCGCCGGGAACGGCGTTTCCGAGGGGCGACGCGGAGACGAGGCGAAGGCAGAGGGAGAGAATGGCACAGAACCGGTGCGGTGGTGTCGGTAGGCGAATGAGCGGTGCGTTAGAGTTGTGTGATGTGGTAACAATGTGGTTTGGCGTTGTAGTTATTTGTTCTGGCCGGTTAATGGTTTTTCCCTTTCAGCTAAATGTAAAATTTCAAATAGAATAAAAAAACCCCAGCCGGGGGATTTTTTTTTTTTTCCCCCGGCTGGGTTTTTTTTCCCCCGGTCCCGGCCGCTCCGCGAGGCGACGTTCATCGCCAAGGTTCGGCCGCGGGCGCCCACGGGGCCGGGGTTTCGGCAGGCAGGGAGCGTTTAGAGGCTCCCGGGAACGGCGTTCCCGAGGGGCGACGCAGACGCAGGGCGAGGGCACGAGCCGGGGGCACGGCCGGCGGGCGAGCACGCGGCGGGTTTGTTATCCGAGCGAGCGGTGCGGTTTAGCTGTGCCATCAGGTACGATTGTGTTTTGGGGTTGTGGGTTTTTGTCCTTGCAGGTTACTGTTTTATTCTTTTCAGCTAAATGTAAAATTTCAAATAGAATAAAAAAACCCCAGCCGGGGGATTTTTTTTTTTTTCCCCCGGCTGGGTTTTTTTTTCCCCCGGTCCCGGCCGCTCCGCGAGGCGACGTTCATCGCCAAGGTTCGGCCGCGGGCGCCCACGGGGCCGGGGTTTCGGCAGGCAGGGAGTGTTTAGAGGCTCCCGGGAACGGCGTTCCCGAGGGGCGACGCAGACGCAGGGCGAGGGCACGAGCCGTGGGAACGGGCGTCGGGCGAGCGCACGGTGGGTTTGTTATCCGAGCGAGCGGTGCGGTTTAGCTGTGCGATCTGGTACGATTGTGTTTTGGGGTTGTGGGTTTTTGTCCTTGCAGGTTACTGTTTTATTCTTTTCAGCTAAATGTAAAATTTCAAATAGAATAAAAAAACCCCAGCCGGGGGATTTTTTTTTTTTCCCCCGGCTGGGTTTTTTTTTCCCCGGTCCCGGCCGCTCCGCGAGGCGACGTTCATCGCCAAGGTTCGGCCGCGGGCTCCCACGGGGCCGGGGTTTCGGCAGGCAGGGTCATTTTCGAGGCTCCCGGGAACGGCTTTCCCGAGGGGTGACGCAGACGCGGGCCGAGGGCACGAGCCGGGGGAACGGGCGTCGGGCGAGCGCACGGTGGGTTTGTTATCCGAGCGAGCGGTGCGGTTTAGCTGTGCGATCTGGTACGATTGTGTTTTGGGGTTGTGGGTTTTTGTCCTTGCAGGTTACTGTTTTATTCTTTTCAGCTAAATGTAAAATTTCAAATAGAATAAAAAAACCCCAGCCGGGGGATTTTTTTTTTTTCCCCCGGCTGGGTTTTTTTTTCCCCGGTCCCGGCCGCTCCGCGAGGCGACGTTCATCGCCAAGGTTCGGCCGCGGGCTCCCACGGGGCCGGGGTTTCGGCAGGCAGGGTCATTTTCGAGGCTCCCGGGAACGGCTTTCCCGAGGGGTGACGCAGACGCGGGCCGAGGGCACGAGCCGGGGGAACGGCCGCCAGGCGAGCATGCGGTGGGTTTGGTATCTGAGCGAGCGGTGCGGTGCAGCTGTGTGATGTGGTACGATTGTGTTTTGTGGTTCTAGGTTTTATTTTGCAGGCTTTTTTAAATTACCTGAAAAGGAAAGAAAAGAAGATTAAAATAGATTACAAAAATCCCCTCCAGGGGATTCCCTCCCCGCGTGTCCATCCAGCACCCTCAGGAGCGTGTTTTATCCCAGGTGCAGAGCGCTCGGCGCGGTCCGGTTAATCGGCAAGGTTCAGATTACGGTCAGTCCGGGATGGTGGTTTTAGAGGCAGGGTTATCGTCGAGGCTCCCAGGAACGGTCTTTCCAGCAACAGTTTTTTGGGTTCGTGGCCACGGTCGGTTCTCATTAGGAGGCCCGTTTAGGGAAAGGTCCCAGGAAGGCGGTTTCAATCGGCCCAGGAGTAGCGCGGGTAAACGGCCGAGGACAGGGACAGGGTCGTGTTGGGAGCACGTTATCCTTTGTAACGGGATGTGAGACATGCTGTGAGAAATGCCGTGAGAAAGATGAGTTGGAATTTCTGTGTTGTGTCATAACGGTAATACCTCAGATGTGTAATCAATGCGCGTGTTTGATATTTGTGCCATTACTCGCAGTGAAATTATGTAAAAGAATGACAAATGCTGTAATGCCTCTGTACTCGAAGCGATGATGTTCTCTGTAGCCTTATGCAATGTGATACATTATGTCTAAAAGCTGTAATATGGAGGAGTTTTGCAGGTTATGGGAATTGTGTAAACGCAACAGGGCAGAGAAAACCCGTTTTTAATCTGTTGGCTCAGATCAAATAGAGTTCATTACGATGTTGTAATATTTGGTTTGAAGAGGTCGGTCCTACCTAAGGGCCGTGAGAAAGGTAATAAAGCAGACGTTCCTTTTTGTTGTCCCGTGTCTTTTTTGGGTCGAGAGGAGGTAGGCCGGACATTTGGCGCAAGTACCCGAGTTTGAGAGCGTGGGGATCGTGACGGTGAGCATGTGCAGGACTTTGTCTTTGTCTCTGTCAGTGTATGTGAGTGTTGGACTTTGTCTCTGTATGTGCATTGGACTTTGTCTCTGTATGTGCATTGGACTTTGTGTGTGTGCGTTGGACTTTGTCTGTGTGTGTGTGTGCGTTGGACTTTGTCTGTGTGTGTGTGTACGTTGGACTTTGTGTCTGTCTGTGTGTGTGTGTTGGACTTTGTCTCTGTCTGTCTGTGTGTGTGTTGGACTTTGTCTGTGTGTGTGTTGGACTTTGTCTCTGTCTTGTGTGTGTGCGTGTTGGACTTTGTCTCTGTCTTGTGTGTGCGTGTGTAGGACTTTGTCTGTGTGTGTGTGTGTGTAGGACTTTGTCTGTGTGTGTGTGTGTAGGACTTTGTCTCTGTGTGTGTGTGTGTGTGTTGGACTTTGTCTCTGTCTTGTGTGTGCGTGTGTAGGACTTTGTCTGTGTGTGTGTGTGTGTGTGTAGGACTTTGTCTCTGTGTGTGTGTGTAGGACTTTGTCTCTGTGTGTGTGTGTAGGACTTTGTCTCTGTGTGTGTGTGTGTGTGTAGGACTTTGTCTCTGTCTTGTGTGTGTGCGTGTTGGACTTTGTCTCTGTCTTGTGTGTGTGCGTGTTGGACTTTGTCTCTGTCTTGTGTGTGTGTGTGTAGGACTTTGTCTCTGTTTTGTGTGTGTGTAGGACTTTGTCTCTGTCGTGTGTGTGTGTGTGTGTTGGACTTTGTCTCTGTCTGTGTGTGTGTAGGACTTTGTCTGTGTGTGTGTGTGTGTGTGTAGGACTTTGTCTGTGTGTGCACGTAGGACTTTGTCTCTGTCTTGTGTGTGTGTTGGTCTTTGTCTCTCTGTCTTGTGTGTGTGTTGGTCTTTGTCTCTCTGTCCTGTGTCTGTGTTGGTCTTTGTCTCTCTGTCTTGTGTCTGTGTGCTGGATTTTGAGTGGAATGATAGTTTAGGTTGAATGTGTTTGAGTGTGCTGTAATGATAGTGTTTGTTTTGGATAGCATGTAGAGTTTTTAGAGTTAGTTTCCAATACAAGGTATTGGATTTTAGAGGTGCAGCAGTAGGGCTTCTGATGCTCAAGGGGAGTCTTAAAAAAGAAATAAAAAAATCAATAAATCCAAGTACTCCCCTTGAGCATCAGAAGCCCTACTGCTGCACCAGACTTATTATTTTTATTGTTTTTCTACACCTATACATACATATTCAAAACAAGAAGCATACACAATTCACATTTGCATGACCAGGGGGACCACTCCCTAATTAACAAAACACAAGCAGCACTTAATTAGGGACCACTCCCCCTGGTCATGCAAACAATAAACAAATTATGCAAATAACATAATTAAATATGCAAATTAGGCAAAAAATTTCCTTACACCTCGACCACAAATCACTACAAACAAAAACACACACACTAAAACAACAAACCAAACAAACAAATGCACCACACACTCCAACATATGCAAATGA